>NW_020867901.1:0-27349 GCF_003369695.1 Bos indicus x Bos taurus
ATTTAGTTCTTGGCCCATTTTTTGATTGGGTCATTTATTTTTCTGAAGTTGAGCTGTAGGGAGTGCTTGGTATATTTTGGAGATTAGTGTTTTGTCAGTTGCTTCATTTGCTATTATTTTCTCCCATTCTGAAGGCTGTCTTTTCACCTTGCTAATAGTTTCCTTTGATGTGCAGAAGCTTTTAAGGTTAATTAGGTCCCATTTGTTTATTTTTGCTTTTAATTCCAATATTCTGGGAGGGGTCATAGAGGATCCTGCTGTGATGTATGTCAGAGAGTGTTTTGCCTATGTTCTCCTCTAGGAGTTTTATAGTTTCCGGTCTTACGTTTAGATCTTTAATCCATTTTGAGTTTATTTTTGTGTATGGTATTAGAAAGTGTTCTAGTTTCATTCTTTTACAAGTGGTTGACCAGATTTCCCAGCACCACTTGTTAAAGAGATTGTCTTTAATCCATTGTATATTCTTGCTTCCTTTGTCAAAGAAAAGGTGTCCATATGTGCATGGATTTATCTCTGGGCTTTCTATTTTGTTCCATTGATCTATATTTCTGTCTTTGTGCCAGTACCATACTGTCTTGATAACTGTGCTTTGTAGTAGATCCTGAAGTCAGGTAGGTTGATTCCTCCAGTTCCATTCTTCTTTCTCAAGATTGCTTTGGCTATTTGAGGTTTTTTGTATTTCCATACAAATTGTGAAATTATTTGTTCTAGCTCTGTGAAGAATACTGTTGGTAGCTTGATAGGGATTGCATTGAATCTATAAATTGCTTTGGGTTAGTATACTCATTTTCACTATATTGATTCTTCCAATCCATGAACATGGTTATATTTCTCCATCTATTAGTGTCCTCTTTGATTTTTCACCAGTGTTTTATAGTTTCTCTATATAGGTCTTTAGTTTCTTTAGGTAGATATTTTCCTAAGTTTTTATTCTTTCCGTTGCAATGGTGAATGGAATTGTTTCCTTAACTTCTCTTTCTGTTTTCTTTATCCCAGGGATGCAAGGATTCTTCAATATCCACAAATCAATCAATGTAATACACCACATTAACAAATTGAAAAAAAAAAACCATATGATTATCTCAATAGATGCAGAGAAAGCCTTTGACAAAATTCAACACCCATTTATGATAAAAACTCTCCAGAAAGCAGGAATAGAAGGAACATACCTCAACATAATAAAAGCTATATATGACAAACCCACAGCAAAACATTATCCTCAATGGTGAAAAATTGAAAGCATTTCCTCTAAAGTCAGGAACAAGACAAGGGTGCCCACTTTCACCATTACTGTTCAACATAGTTTTGGAGGTTTTGGCCACAGCAATCAGAGCAGAGAAAAAGAAATAAAAGGAATCCAAATTGGAAAAGAAGAAGTAAAAACTCTCACTATTTGCAGATGACATGATCTTCTACATAGAAAACCCTAAAGACTCCACCAGAAAATTACTAGAACTAATGAATGACTATAGTAAAGTTGCAGGATATAAAATCAAACACACAGAAATCTCTTGCATTTCTCATTTCTTTTGAGAGGATACTGAGGAGAAAAGTAAGTGTAGGACAAGAAGACATTTCAGAAGTGACCATGGATCTAAATGGGTTGTTCTTCAGTCGTGTCTGACTATTTGTGACCCCATGGAGTGCAGCACGCCAGGCCTCCCTGTCCTTCAGCAACTCCTGGAGCTTGCTCAAACTCATGTCCATCGATTCGGTGATGCCATCCAACCATCTCATTCTCTGTCATTCCCTTCTCCTCCTGCCTTCAATCCTTCCCAGCATCAGGGTCTCTTTTCTAATGAGTTGGCTCTTCACATCAGGTGGCCAATGTATTGGAGCTTCAGCATCAGTCTTTCCAATGAATATTCAGGGTTGATATCCTTTAGGGTTTACTGGTTTGATCTGCTTGCAGTCCAAGAGACTCTCAAGAGTCTTCTCCAAGACCACAGTTCCGCTTAATTAAAAGATTACTAATGCAAGCTTCCCTTTGAAATATGGCCTTTTTTTTTCCCATATATGGAAGGAAATATGGTAATCCTATGAAGGTGACTCCCTTCAGTGTCCATAGGACACGAAAGAAAAAATATTCAAATGAATATTTTAATCTTATTTTTTAATTGGCCTTGAGTCAGAGACATTGTGATATCTAATAAGTTGAACATACAGATAGTAAGTATAGTAAATTGAAACCTGTAGAGACCAAAACCTCAGCAGTCATGTTGTCGCCTTGTGTGTGCTATTATCCCACAGCACAATGTAACAGGATACCAAAGCTCTTAGAACTCAGGAAGTCCAGAAATGCAATCAGCTCAGTTAACACAAATCAATTTAGATAAATGCAAGGCTTTCTTTGTCATTAATGGTAAACTTCAATTATGCTGGAACCTGTGTTTACAATAAGAGGGCTGCAAACAGTTGAGGGTAGAAAGAAGGAAAGAAATTTTAGCCTCTGGACACTGAGCACTGCTGGGTCTTCTAGTCTGAGTTGTCATTAGAACCCATTCAGGGTGTGGCAGATTTGATTTCATTTTCTTAAACATGCAGGAATTTCTTAGGAGCTTTGAGACACAGCTACTTGAGAAAGCCAGGGAGCAAAAAACATCTTTGGAGAAGCTGGTGCCCCAATAGGTATAGTGCTGGAAAACTGAAATTTTATAAAATGAAGATTCATAGTAGTACAAATTGAATGAACATTTTGAAGAGATATTGGAAATCCCTTATAAAGCAGAATATATGTACACCTTATGGCCAGAAATTCTACTCCTAGGACCTATTCTAAGAGATACCCACTTATTTGTGTTATCTAAAGTATGTGTAAGAGTGTACATAGCAGCATATTGTCAAAAGTAAAGTTGGGAGGCAAAACCCAAATTTCTATTAGAATGAAATATGCTATATTTTTACAATAAAATACTATTGAACAGTTAAATGTTTAGAATCTCTTGACTAAACGTAAGCTACATTTTGTCCCCACCTTCTCCTAGAATACATATATATGCATTAATATAGATATTTGTTTTCTCTTTCTGACTTTACTCTGTGTGACAGATTCTAGGTTCATCCATGTTAGCATAACTGACTCAATTTCATTCCTTTTTGTAATATTCCTTTGTATATATGTCCCACAACTTCTTTATCCATTCATCTGTTAATGGGACACCTAGGTTGCTTCCATGTCCTGGCTATTATAAACAGTGCTGCAATGAATATTGGGGTAACATTTGTCTTTTTGAATTATGGCTTTCTCAGGGTGAGTGTTGACATATATACATTACCATGTGTAAAATAGCTACCTAGTGGAAAGCTGCTGTATAACAGAGAGCTTAGCTTGGTGCTCTATGATGACCTAGTGGAGTAAAATGGGGGGTGGATGGGAGGCTAAAAAGGGAGGGACATATGTTATATTTATAGCTGATTCATGTTGCTGAACAGCAGAAAGAAATACAATATTGTAAAGCAATTGCTTCAGTTAAGATAAATTGTTTAAAAAGTAAGCTGCAGAGGAAAATATATTTTGTAAACAGAAAAGCAACACTCATAGGTTTTAGAGATTGATTTATAAGTAGTAAATATGAAAAACACATGAATGATGAAATGAAGTTCAGTATGGGTTACCTCTGAAAAACTTTGTATATAATTAAAAAATTATTAACTAAAAAATTAGGATCTCTCTACTTACTCATAAGCCCACTTTTTAATATAGCCAATATATATTTACAAAGCTTCTTTCTTGTCCTACTCTCTTTTCTTAGGGCTGAGACCAGCAAAACAATAATATGGTATAGCTTTTGTCCTCGAAAAACATATGGCTTAATTGAAGGTTCATAGGGGACTTTAGAACATAGGGTCAGCATTTAATAGCAGAGAAAAAAATGTCTAAAATAAAAATACACCTTGAAGTAAAAGTATATACAAATCCTAACTCCCAGAGTATGGCTAAGGATGGGAGAAATAATGTGTATGGGGAAAAACCAGCTTTGAAAGCACAAAGTATAAATCCCTGCATTGGATTCTTTATTTTTTTTCCCCAGGATATAGTGAAACCCATTGATTTGACAAATGATCCCAGTCAAGTACAGTTTTTCAAAAACTTATTATGATAGTCTAAAGTTTTGCACAAGTGTTGTTTTGGGTTCCATGGTGTGTATACTTTTTTTTTTTTTTTTAAGTGTGGTGACTCTCCTTATAAAGTGTGACTAGTTATATGGGTCATTTTGTATCAGTCATTTTGTATTTGGAGAACATAGTACTTCCTGCAAAGTCCTTTATTAAGGAACACAGTAGAAGAAAATGGAGCAGATTCTCCCCCTCAAGAGAAAACAAGGGATGTTTTCTCCCTTGTTTTCCCTTGATAATGTAGGGAGATACATTATCATTCTTGACAAAATTTGTGTCAGATTGTTTAGGGGATACTAAGAGACGGGTTTAGGTTACATCACCTGGAAGGACTTTTTACAGATATGAGACTCTGAAGCTTCAACCTTTCAAAAACTGAGAAACTTTTTAAGTATTAACATATATTTTTAAGAATTTACTATGGTTGTGTCATCTTTCAGGGTCTGCCATCCATTGTTAAGCTGTATTATCATCATTTATTTTAGTTGAGTTACTGCTTGGATGATCTGGAAAATAACAAGCTTGATGCTTACTTCATTTATTTCTATCCTAAAATTATCTCTTGAAATTCATAGGGGACTCCATAGATGCTGTATTTTAGAAATTAATGTTTAAAAAAAGACTGAGTTCTCATCTGAATGTTTATAATTTTTTAGTTTTAAACACAGCTCTTCATCCTGCCTTTATTTTTCTAGGATAAGAAGCTATATGCTGTTGAGACCAGTTTTACACATTTTATTTTTAATATCCTTATAAGACATGGCAGTGCTTATTGAATTCATTTTACAAATAAGAAAACTAACAAATGGAGAGGTTAATTTTTGTAGAATATCATGATGACCAGACAATCTGAAGAGATATTTTTCAACCTTATATAGAAAAGTTTTATGCAAACACTCACATACCCCTATGAGAGTGGGTAGAGAGAAAAAAGGCTATATAAATTATTATACTTGTTTTTTTTCTCCCAAATTAAAAGAGTGGGTAGAGAAGGGCAATCTCATAATTAAGATTTAAATGTGCTTTTCTAAAATTGGGCAATCTCATATTGCAACAACACCACAAGTATTTGTTAATGTAAAACTTTTTTTTAAGAGCAGTTTTGGGTTCACAGCAGAATTGAGGGGAGGGTACAGAGATTTCCCATATGCCTTCATGCCCCCAAACATGCTTAGCCTCCTGCATTATCAACATTCCCCACCAGAGGGAAACATTTGTCACAGTTGATGAACCTGCATCAAAACATTTCACCACCCAAAGTCCATCCTTTATATTAAGGTGCTGTCTTGGTGCTGTCTGATAGCTCAGTTGGGAAAGAATCCGCCTGTATTGGAGGAGACCCCAGGGTTTGATTCCTAGGTCAGGAAGATCCCCTTGGAGAATGGATAAGCTACCCACTCCAGTTTTCTTGGGCTTCCCTTTTGGCTCAGCTGGTAAAGAATCTGCCTGCAATGCAGGAAACCAGGGTTTAATCCCTGGGTTGGGAAGATCCCCTGGAGAAGGGAAAGGCTACCCACTCCAGTATTCTGGCCTGTAGAAGTCCACAGACTGTATAGTCCATGGGGTCGCAAGGAGTCAGACATGACAAGCGACTTTCAGTTTCACTTGGTATTGTGCATTCTCTTGGTTTAATTAAAAGTATAATAACATGTAACCATCCTTATAGCATCAGACAGAATATTTTCCCTGCCCTAAAAAAACCCTCTGTCAACACTATAATTTTAGTTTGTTTTTGTTCAAAGCATAGTTGTTTTATAATGTTAGCTCTGGTGTACAACATGGTGGGCTTCCCAGGTGGCACTAGTGGTAAAGGATCTACGTGCCAATGCAGGAGACTCAAGAAACTTGGGTTCGATCCCTGGGTTGGGAAGATCCCCTTGAGAAGGGCCCGGCAACTCACTCCAGTATGTCTGTTTAGATTCTTTATTCTATTATCTAATTTAATTCTCATGCTCACTCTGTGATGTATGCACTTAGTATTACCCTTATGCATGGGCTTAGGAAACGTATTACAAAAGGGAAAAGAATGATTACTCAAGACAAGTTGGACTGAAATGGCAGTTTTGCTGGGGGCTAGCATTATTGAAATGGCAACCCACTCCAGTGTTCTTGCCTGGAGAATCCCAGGGACGGGGGAGCCTGGTGGGCTGTCGTCTCTGGGGTCGCACAGAGTCGGACACGACTGAAGCGACTTAGCAGCAGCAGCATTATTGCAGGCCACATAACTTCGAGAGAGCTAGCTGGAGAGTCTAACCATGCCCTGACACACCATCAACATCACCAACAGAAACTCTGAACTGGTACCCACAGAACCACAGGTTGTAAAGAGTCCAACAGTTAAATGTAGATATGATTCCTGATCCCATAGGACACAAGGCCTCTGTACAGGAGGGCAGCCTGGATATCAAAGAGGTAGGTGCTTAACGTAGGTACCAGGCCTTAATGGCCTTCGCTCTTTGCTCATCAGCTATGTGACCTAAGAGAGTTTCATAACTTCCATGAACTTCAGATTCATCCTTTGTAAAATGGAATAATGAAGTCTCTTGTAGATCAGCGAAAATTACTTAAGATAACACATACATTTCTTAGACAATGAAGTAAACTTTAAATTAGATGTTTAATTCATTATTATTACTATTGTAGTTGTAGTAGGGTTGGTATTAATTCTACCAAACTATGATGAATTACTGCCATATATTAAGTGTTAAAAGTATTAGTGGATGCTGGATTTTTAAAAGCTTGTATTTCTAAATTCTTACAAAAACAGACACCATAATACATACCACCTTTTTCCATATTTCAGTTTGTTCTCTTGCCCCCTCTGTTTTACAGCATGTAAAAACCAGCATAATTATTTTAGGCTCTGATTATTGGACATTTCAGAGACACTAAACATGTTGACATTGCTCATCTTTGACATCTTTCCAACTTCTCAGTGGAGGAGTCAAAACTAGTATCACTTCTCCTTGGTTAATGAAGTTATCTAACCAGTGACGTATTGGAAAAGGAACCAATCCACAGACTGATTCCTTGCCACACAAACTCTGGTTACGCTATTAAAAACAGAGTCTATTCTATTATCCTCTGCCCCCAAACTTGTACAAATGTAGTAAGATCATCTATAACTACTTTCACCAATCATAATTCATTCTTGAAGAAAAGCATTCTGCAGGGCTCAGCATAGTGCTAGGCAAAGTCAAACCTAGATCAGTCAAAGCATACCCATACTATTAATATTCCTAAAATAAGCTCACATATGATGTTCTGATAGATGTGGAGGGGGTAGATAGACACATGATAAATGGGCTTTGCTTAACTCAAGAAACAATTTTGCAATAAACAAAGTACTAGTGCCTAGAATGTTTGGTAATATTTTAAGTATTTACATGAATCGTTCTTTTAGTATCCATAGAACATTTGGGGTTTTGTAGCATGATTGACCCCATTTTATAGATAAGCAATTTTAAGAGACATGATGCAGTCATGAAGTATGCAGGTAATTTAGGATTTAGATTTATGGGTGAATAGATAAAAATACAGTATATACGAACAATAGAATATAATTTTAGCCATATAATAGAAGAAAATATTGCCACTTACAACAACATGGGTAAACCTGGAAGATACTACACTAAGTGAAGCAAGCAAGACACAGAAAGACAAGAATTGAGTGGTTTCATTTATGTGTGAATTCTAAAAGTCTAACTCACAGAAGCAGACAATATGATGGTGGGGAGGAGAATGCAGAGATGTTAGTGAAATGTTGAATACTTTTAGGTATTAGTTCTAGAGGTCTAATGTGCAGCATGGTGACTGCAGTTAATAATACTGTATTATATACTTGGAATTTGCGAAGAGAGTACATCTTAAGTGTTCTCACCAGACATAGAAGAAATGGAACTGTGTGACGTAATGGATGTGTTAATTAGCAAGATTGCACTCAACATTTTACAATGAATACATATATCAAAATACTATATTGTACATCTTAAATAAGTACAATTTTGTGTCAATTATACTTCAATAAAACCAGAGGAAAATAAGCTCAAGGCATTTGATTCAAAGTTCTGGGAACTAATCACTGTGCTATTGGGACTCTTCACCTATAGCACATAATACATAAGGGACTGAGAGAGCAGTTGTAGAAAGATGATACAGAGGATGCAATGACAATGGTGAATTGAAAAAGTCATTTAACGTCTTGCTTTTCCTGCCAGAATATGAAAGATTATCTGCCAAGGTCTCTATCAGATATGTAAGTGAGGATAGAGCCCTTTGACCCTGAATTTTTATGATTCTCCAGCAGTTTGCCAATTCCTCTCCTCTAAAACAATGTTGCCCCCTTAAGAGGAAAAAAACAAACAAACAAGAAAATGTATTTGTAACTTGCATTTTGAATGAAGGGAAATTGGCAGGTGATATCTTAAAATTCCATTTATTTCAATTTGCCTTCTCTGAGAGCAGAGACAGTGTTTCTTAACACTGTGGTAATTAATACGTGATGTGCAACGTCTCATTTTATTCAGTGTATAGTTATTAAGCTCCTGCCAAGAGGCAATAAAAGAAAATTAAAATGGCCAGGGAGGCATAATATATAGCATTTTTTCCTCTGAAGCATGCTTTTAAATAACATTCAGTCAGTACAGTGTCATCCAGGCCATTTGAGGATTACACATTGTGTTATTAATAAATTGTTTGACTGAGATGAATTGAACTAGCAGAGCTAATGCAAGTTAGATGTATCTTTCAAAGACTGTGAAGAAACTGTTGCATATGGAAGGGAGTGGCACTCACATCACCTGATGACAAATTAACCCAAGTCAACATGGCGGGTGATAAGAATTGGGAAAAGGTCTATCCTTGTTCACTTTCTTTCTTCCCAAACTTTGTAAATACAAGCAGCCTGTTGTAAGGTGCATTTCCTGAAGGCTGCACCCAAAGAGAGTGGGTGTAGTGTCTAGATTATACAGAAGAGCAAGTGGTCATAGGCTTCTGCCTCCACCAGTAGCTTAGAAGGGTTATGATCTCAAAGAATCTATGGTCTTTAAATAGGTCTTTGTCCCTATCAACAACCCTTGATCCTAAATATTTCCTTATAAATACCTGGGTAGGGTACAGAGTTATCATTCTTGTAAACCCATGTCTTCCTGTGTGGAAATATAGAATAAGCAAAAATAGGAAAATATATAAAGAAACAGAGTTACAAGAATGTTAGATTTTCTCTTAATATTTGCTAGGATGAGGAGAAGGGAAGCAGTGTGAATGATTTAGGAAAGAAGCTTCATAAAGCTGATGCTAGAAAGAAAGGGGCAAAAAGGAAGTATGATCTCCTAGAGAGGTCAGATAATACGAAAGGCAGTAGGAAAGCTGATGAGCTAGAAGCAGAGGCTTGTAGAGCAGGGGTGTAGTGGGACTTCTGCACAAAAGTGAAAGTGACCTGAGCAAACATGGGCAGGTTTTCCAAAGCTTTGTGAAACTATAGTATAATATGGAAGAGGACATAAAATACACATTTAGAGCACAAACGGCTTTAGAAACTGAACAATCCTGTACTATCAGCACTCAGCTCAAGAAACTAAAAGTTTTAAATTCCCTCAGAAACCCCTTTGTTGTTCCACAACAGTCATCCCCACCAAGAAAACCTGTTATCCTGAGGCTTAAGGACACAGATTTCTTTTGTCTGTTTTTTGCTTTATGTCTAAAGTTGTATTTGTGAATTTCAATCATATTGTTGTACATTGTTATAAATCAGTTTGTTTTGTTGTCTAGTATTTCATGCAACCCACTCCAGTATTCTTGCCTAGAGAATCCCCATGGACAGAGGAGCATGGGGGATTACAGTCCATGGGGTCGCACCGTTGGGCATAACTGAGTGGCTAAGCACAAACAGTATTTTACGCGGCAAAGGCACCACAGTATATTTATCTACCCCACTGCTGATGGGTGTTTGGGTAATTTCTTACCCATGGATATTACAAATTATGCTTTTATGAATATTTAATACAAATATTTTGGTGGACACATACATGCATTCAGTTCAGTTCAGACGCTCAGTCATGTCCAACTCTTTGCAAGCCCATGAATTGCAGCATGCCAGGCCTTCCTGTCCATCACCAACTCCTGGAGCCTGTTCAAACTCATGTCCATTGAGTCGGTGATGCCATCACACCACCTCATCCTCTGTTGTCCCCTTCTCTTCCTGCCGCCAATCCCTCCCAGTATCAGGGTCCTAAGTAAACTCTTCACATGAGGTGGCCAAAGTATTGGAGTTTCAGCTTTAGCATCAGTCCTTCCAATGAACACCAAGGACTGATCTCCTTCAGGATGGACTGATTGGACCTCCTTGCAGTCCAAGGGACTCTCAAGAGTCTTCTCCAACACCACAGTTCAAAAGCATCAATTCGTCAGCACTAAGCTTTCTTCACAGTCCAACTCTCACGTCCATACATAACCACTGGAAAAACCATAGCCTTGACTAGATGGACCTTTGTTGGCAAAGTAATGTCTCTGCTTTTCAATACGCTATCTAGGTTGGTCATAACTTTTCTTCCAAGGAGTAAGCGTCTTTTAATTTCATGGCTGCAATCACCATCTGCAGTGATTTTGGAGCCCAGAAAAATAAATTCTGACACTGTATCCACATCTGTTTCCCATGAAGTGATGGGACCAGATGCCATGATCTTAGTTTTCTGAATGTTGAGCTTTAAGCCAACTTTTTCACTCTCCTCTTTCACTTTCATCAAGAGGCTTTTTAGTTCCTCTTCACTTTCTGCCATAAGGGCGGTGTCATCTGCATATCTGAGGTTATTGATAGTTCTCCTGGCAATCTTGCTTCCAGCTTGTGCTTCTTCCAGCCCAGCATTTCTCATAATGTACTCTGCATAGAAGTTAAATAAGCAATATACAGCCTTGACGTACTCCTTTTCCTATTTGGAACCAGTCTGTTGTTCCATATCCCGTTCTAACTGTTGCTTCCTGACCTGCATATAGCTTTCTCAAGAAGCAGGTCAGGTAGTCTGATATTCCCATTTCTTTCAGAGTTTTCTACAGTTTATTGTGATCCACACAGTCAAAAGATTTGGCATGGTCAATAAAGCAGAAATAGATGTTTTTCTGGAACTCTCTTGCTTTTTCGATCATCCAGTGGATGTTGGCAATTTGATCTTTGGTTCCTCTGCCTTTTCTAAAACCAGCTTGAACATCTGGAAGTTCACGGTTCATGTATTGCTGAAGCCTGGCTTGGAGAATTTTGAGCATTACTTTACTAGCGTGTGAGATGAGTGCAATTGTGTGGTGGTTTGAGCATTCTTTGGCATTGCCTTTCTTTGGGATTGGAATGAAAACTGACCTTTTCCAGTCCTGTGGCCACTGCTGAGTTTTCCAAATTTGTTGGGAATTGAGTGCAGCACTTTCACAGCATCATCTTTCAGGATTTGAAATTACTCAAATGGAATTCCATCACCTCCACTAGCTTTGTTCATAGTGATGCTTTCTAAGGCCCACTTGACTTCACACTCCAGGATGTCTGGCTCTAGGTGAGTGATCACACCATTGTGATTATCTGATTCGTGAAGCTCTTTTTTGTACAGTTCTTCTGTATACTCTTGCCACCTCTTCTTAATATTTTCTGCTTCTGTTAGGTCCATACCATTTCTGTCCTTATAGAGCCCATCTTTGCATGAAGTGTTCCCTTGGTGTCTCTAATTTTCTTGAAGAGATCTCTAGTCTTTTCCATTCTGTTGTTTTCCTCTATTTTTTTTTGCATTGATCACTGAAGAAGGCTTTCTTATCTCTCCTTGCTATTCTTTGGAACTGTTCATTCAAATGGGAATATCTTTCCTTTTCTCCTTTGCTTCTCCTTTTCTCCTCTTCTTTTCACAGCTATTTGTAAGGCCTCCTCAGACAGCCATTTTGCTTTTTTGCATTTCTTTTCCATGGGGATGGTCTTGATCCCTGTCTCCTGTACAATGTCACGAACCTCCATCCATAGTTCATCAGGTACTTTGTCTATCAGATCTAGGCCCTTAAATCTATTTCTCACTTCCACTGTATAATCATAAGGGATTTAATTAGGTCATACCTGAATGATCTGGTGGTTTTCCCCACTTTCTTCAATTTCAGTCTGAATTTGGCAATAAGGAGTTCATGATCTGAGCCACAGTCAGCTCCCGGTCTTGCTTTTGCTGACTGTATAGAGCTTCTCCATCTTTGGCTGCAAAATATATAATCAGCCTGATTTCGGTGTTGACCATCTGGTGATGCCCATGTGTAGTCTTCTCTTGTTTTGTTGGAAGAGCGTGTTTGCTATGACCAGTGCATTCTCTTGGCAAAACTCTATTAGCCTTTGCCCTGCTTCATTCCATATTCCAAGGCCAAATTTGCCTGTTACTCCAGGTGTTTCTTGACTTCCTACTTTTGCATTCCAGTCCCCTATAATGAAAAGGACATCTTTTTTGGGTGTTAGTTCTAAAAGGTCTTGTACGTCTTCATAGAACCATTCAACTTCAGCTTCTTCAGCGTTACTGGTTGGAGCATAGGCTTGGTTTACCGTGATATTGTGGTTTGCCTTGGAAACGAACAGAGATCATTCTGTCATTTTTGAGATTGCATCCAAGTACTGCATTTTGGACTGTTTTGTTGACCATGATGGCTACTGCATTTCATCTAAGGGATTCCTGCCCACAGTAAAACCAAGAGTAAAAGTCTGCCTCAGTTAGTATGGGTAAGTTAGGTGTGACATCTATATTAATACTTTCAAATAGCAATAGGGCTGTACTAACTTGCACTCATAGTAGTAGTGTATGATTTTAGTAGTGTGTATATGTGTGTGTGTGTATATATATACATATAGTTTGCCTACAATTAGAATACAAGTCTTCATCATTTATATTAACATGTATTTCTGGTGTTTTACTATGAGCGACTCGCTTTTGTCTTCCTTTTTTTTTCTTTTTCTTTTCCACTATAGTTTAGTATAAGATATTAAATACAGTAGGTCCTTATTCTTTATCTATTGTATTTATAGTAGTTTGCATCTGCTAATCCCAAACTTAATTTAATCCTCTCTTCCATTTTCCCCTTGATAGCCATAAATTTGTTTTCTATGTCTGTGAACCTGTTTGTTTTGTAAAAAGTTCATTTGTATCAAACTTTAGATTGCATATAGAAGTGATATATAATATTTGTCTTTTTTTATCTGACTTACGTCACTTAGTATGATAAACTCTAGGTTGCTGCAAATCAAATTATTTCATTTCCTTTTAAGGCTGAGTAATATCTTTCTCTCTCTCTTTCTCTCCATATATAGATCACATTACCATTCATATGGTAATGGGCATTAGGTTGCTTCCAAGTCTTAGCTGTTGTAAATAGTGCTGCTATGAACATTGGTGTGCATGTATATTTTTAAATTAGAGTTTTTCTAGATATACACCCATGAATGCAATTGCTGGATCATGTAACTCTTTTTTTTTTTTTTTTAATACTGTTTTCTATAGTGACTGCACTAATTTATACTTCCACCAATAGTGTAGGATGGTTCCCTCTTCTCTGCACCCTCTCCAGCATTACTGTTTGTAGAATTTTTGATGAGGGCATTCTGACTACTGTGAGGAGACACATTATTGTCGCTTTGATTTGCATTTCCTAATAATTAATGATGTTGAGCATCTTTTCATGTGTCTATTGGTCATACATATGTCTTCTTTGGAGAAATTTTATGTTAGGCCTTCTGGCCATTTCTTGAATGGCTTGTTGTTGTTGTCATTGAGCTGCATGATCTGTTTTTATACTTTGAAAATTAAGTCCTTGTTGGTGTTTCTGAGCCGTAGTTTCTGTTTAAGCTATATGAGCATAAGTAAACATATCAGTGATGCCTTGTGAGTACATTCTATATTTTAAGTTTAATCTTAAGAATATATAGCTCTGTATACAATGGAATATTACTCAACCATACAAAAGAACAAAATTTGTTCATTTGTAGAGAAATGGACGGACCTAGAGACGGTCATAAAGAGTTAAGTAAGTCAGAGAAAAACAAATACCATATATTAAAACATATATGGAGAATTTGGTGGGAGGAGCCAAGATGGCGGAGGAGTAGGACGGGGAGAACACTTTCTCCCCCACAAATTCATCAAAAGAGCATTTAAACGTCGAGTAAATTCCACAAAACAACTTCTGAATGCCGGCAGAGGACATCAGGCACCCAGAAAAGCAACCCAACTCTTCGAAAGGAGGTAGGAAAAAATATTAAAAACAAAACAAAAAAGAGACAAAAGAGGGAGGGACGGAGTTCCGTCCCGGGAAGGGAATCTTAAAAAGAGAGAAGTTTCCAAACATCAGGAAACCTTCTCACTGCCGAATCTGTGCCGAGCTTTGGAAGCACAGAGGGCAACATAACAGGGAGAAAAAATAAATAAACAATTTAAAACTCGCAGATTGCGAGCCCTACGGTAACTCCCCCAGCAGAGAAGCAGCGCAGACGCCTGCATCCGCCATTAGCAAACCGGGGCTGGGCAGGGAGGCGCGGCGTGGGCTGCATCGCTGAGAGTAAGAATCTGGCCTGAATACCCTGAGCGCTATCTGAGCGAAATAATTTGGGCTAGCAAACCAGACTGTGGGATACCTACCACGCGAAAAGCCAGCCCTAACCTAAGACCGCCAGGCCCGCGCACGGAACAAAGGACTGAACAGAGATAGCCGGCTGCAGACCTTCCCCCTCCGGTGACAGGCAGCCAGAGCCGGAAGGGGGCAATCGCAGCCCCAGAGAGACATTATCTATAAAATTGTAAGCAGGCTTCTTTGCTAACTAAAACTTCTTGGGGGTCTGGACGGTCAACATCTGCCTGAGAAGGTGCGCCGGTTTTACATCCAGATAACCGAGTGGCGGGGAGGCGATAAGTCGCAGCATTGGCGCTCGCCTGGGAAGAGCAAATTGGCGCTCGGACCTGGGAAGAGCACAAAACGCAGGCCCAACTGAGTCTGCGCCTCTGAGGACTACCCGAGTGCCTGAACCTGAGCGGCTTGGACCTGGGAGGTGCATGCAGCCCAGGGCCAGCCTCGGATTGTTCCCGGCGGAACAACCTAGAGTCCGAGCAGTGTGGACAGGGAGGCTACACGCGCCGTGAGCGGGGGCAGACCCAGGGTGGCTGAGGCACTGCGAGCCCAGGCCAGTGTTATTTGTTTGCAGCATCCCTC
Organism: Bos indicus x Bos taurus; assembly: GCF_003369695.1. Lineage (NCBI taxonomy): Eukaryota > Metazoa > Chordata > Mammalia > Artiodactyla > Bovidae > Bos > Bos indicus x Bos taurus. The sequence continues at coordinate 15,316 of NW_020867901.1, forward strand.
CTTCCCTCCCCACAGCGCGACTGAACAAGTAAGCCTAAAAAAAAAAAAAAAAAAGTGTCCTCCACCGTGCCCTTTGAGTCAGGGCGGAAACCAGATACTGAAGAGACTAACAAACAGAAGAAGATATAACAGAGGGAAACGCCTTGGAAGCTACAGGCAATAGATCAAAACCCTGTGGTTACTACGGACTACATAGGAAGGGGCCTATAGATCTTGAGAAATATAAATCTGACCAAGGAACTAGCCAAAAATGAACTGAACCCACAATATCCACAAAAAAAAAAAAAAAAAAAAAAGTCCTAGATATATTTTTATTATTTTTACGATCATTCTTTCTTTTTTTTTTAATTAAAAAAAAAAAATTTTAAGTCCTCTATTGTTCCTTTAATTTTCACCTTTATATCCTATTACTTTGCAAAAAAAAAAAAAAAAGACTATTTTTTTCTTCTTCAACAAACTTCATATATATATATTTTATAATTTTTTGACCTTGTTTTTTTTTGTTTGTTTTTGTTTTTTTCTTCTTTTCTTTAACATTGTATTTTTGAAATTCTAAACTCTACTCTAGATTTTTAATTTTCGCTTTTTGGTATATGTTATCAATTTTGTACCTATAGTTTTTTTTTATATAATTTCTGTGACTTTTTTTTTTTCTTTTTTTTTCTTCTTCTCTGTTTCTTTCTCTTCTTCTTTTATATAACATTGTATAACTGAAATTCCAAACTTTACTCTAGATTTTTAATTTATGCTTTTTGGTATTTGATATCAATTTTGTACCTGTATTTTCTTTATAATTTTTGTGACATTGTTCGTATTTGTTTGTTTGTTTTCTCTCATTATTTTTCTTCTTTTTTTTTTTTTTTTTTTAAACATTGTATTTTTGAAATTCCAAACTCTACTCTAGATTTTTAATTTTTGCTTTCTGGTATTAGTTATCAATTTTGTACTTGTACTTTCTTTATAATTTTCACGACCTTGTTTGTTTTTGTTTGTTCGTTTTTTCTCTCTTTCTTTTCCTTCTTCTTTTCTTTAACATCATATTTCTGAAATTTCAAACTCTACTCTAGATTTTTAATTTTCGCTTTCTGGTATTAGTTATCAATTTTGTACCTGTACTTTCTCTATAATTTTCGCGACCTTGTTTGTTTTTGTTTGTTCGTTCTTTCTCTCTTTCTTTTCCTTCTTCTTTTCTTTAACATCGTATTTTTGAAATTCCAAACTCTACTCTAGATTTTTAATTTTTGCTTTTATGTATTTGTTACCAATTTTGTACCTATAAGGACCCAATCTTCAGGACCCATTTTTCACTAGGGAGTGAGATTACTGGCTTGACTGCTCTCTCTCCCTTTGGACCCTCCTTTTTCCCCACCAGGTCGCCTGTGTCTCCTCCCTAACCCCTCTACTCTACCCAACTCTGTGAATTTCTGTGTGTTCCAGACGGTGGAGAACACTTAGGGAACGGATTACTGGCTGGATCTGTCTCCCTCCTTTTCATTCCCCCCTTTTATCCTTCTGGCCACCTCTGTTACCTTCCTCCTTCTTCTCGTCTCTGTATAACCCCGTGAACATCTCTGAGTGGTCCAGTTGTGGAGTGCACATAAGGAAGTGACTACTGGCTAGCCCACTCTCTCCACTATTGATTCACCTCATCTCATTTGGGTCACCTCTAACTCCCTCCTCCCTCTTCTCTTCTCCATGTAACCCTGTGAACCTCTCTGAGTGACCCTCACTGTAGAGAAACTTATCATCTTTAATGTAGATGTTTTATCAATGGTGCTGTATAGAAGGAGAAGTTTTGAAACTACTGTAAAAATAAGACCGATAATCGGAAGCAGGAGACTTAAGTCCAAACCCTGACTCCAGGGAACTCCTGACTGCAAGGAACATTCATTGACAGGAGCTCATCAAATGCCTCCATACCGACACTGAAACCAAGCACCACACAAGGGCCAATAAGTTCCAGGGCAAGACATACCAAGCAAATTCTCCAGCAACAAAGGAACACAGCCCTGAGCTTCAAGATACAGGCTGCCCAAAGTCACCCCAAAACTATAGACATCTCATAACTCATTACTGGACATTTCATTGCACTCCAGAGAGAAGAAATACAGCTCCACCCACCAGAACACCGACACAAGCTTCCCTAACCAGGAAACCTTGACAAGCCACCTGTACAAACCCACACACAGCGAGGAAACACCACAATAAAGAGAACTCCACAAACTGCCAGAATACAGAAAGGACACCCCAAACTCAGCAATTTAAACAAGATGAAGAGACAGAGGAATACTCAGCAGATAAAGGAACAGGATAAATGCCCACCAAACCAAACAAAAGAGGAAGAGATAGGGAATCTACCTGATAAAGAATTCCGAATAATGATAGTGAAATTGATCCAAAATCTTGAAACTAAAATGGAATCACAGATAAATAGCCTGGAGACAAGGATTGAGAAGATGCAAGAAAGGTTTAACAAGGACCTAGAAGAAATAAAAAAGAGTCAATATATAATGAATAATGCAATAAGTGAAATTAAAAACACTCTGGAGGCAACAAATAATAGAATAACAGAGGCAGAAGACAGGATTAGTGAATTAGAAGATAGAATGGTAGAAATAAATGAATCAGAGAGGATAAAAGAAAAACGAATTAAAAGAAATGAGGACAATCTCAGAGACCTCCAGGACAATATTAAACGCTACAACATTCGAATCATAGGGGTTCCAGAAGAAGAAGACAAAAAGAAAGACCATGAGAAAGTACTTGAGGAGATAATAGTGGAAAACTTCCCTAAAATGGGGAAGGAAATAATCACCCAAGTCCAAGAAACCCAGAGAGTCCCAAACAGGATAAACCCAAGGAGAAATACCCCAAGACACATATTAATCAAATTAACAAAGATCAAACACAAAGAACAAATATTAAAAGCAGCAAGGGAAAAACAACAAATAACACACAAGGGAAATTCCATAAGGATAACAGCTGATCTTTCAATAGAAACTCTTCAAGCCAGGAGGGAATGGCAAGACATACTTAAAATGATGAAAGAAAATAACCTACAGCCCAGATTATTGTACCCAGCAAGGATCTCATTCAAGTATGAAGGAGAAATCAAAAGCTTTTCAGACAAGCAAAAGCTGAGAGAATTCTGCACCACCAAACCAGCTCTCCAACAAATACTAAAGGATATTCTCTAGACAGGAAACACAAAAACGGTGTATAAACTCGAACCCAAAACAATAAAGTAAATGGCAACGGGAACATACTTATCAGTAATTACCTTAAATGTAAATGGGTTGAATGCCCCAACCAAAAGACAAAGACTGGCTGAATGGATACAAAAACAAGACCCCTACATATGTTGTCTACAAGAGACCCACCTCAAAACAGGGGACACATACAGACTGAAAGTGAAGGGCTGGAAAAAGATTTTCCATGCAAATAGGGACCAAAAGAAAGCAGGAGTAGCAATACTCATATCAGATAAAATAGACTTTAAAACAAAGGCTGTGAAAAGAGACAAAGAAGGTCACTACATAATGATCAAAGGATCAATCCAAGAAGAAGATATAACAATTATAAATATATATGCACCCAACACGGGAGCACCACAGTACGTAAGACAAATGCTAACAAGTATGAAAGGAGAAATTAACAATAACACAATAATAGTGGGAGACTTTAATACCCCACTTACACCTATGGATAGATCAACTAAACAGAAAATTAACAAGGAAACACAAACTTTAAACGATACAATAGACCAGTTAGACCTAATTGATATCTATAGGTCATTTCATCCCAAAACAATGAATTTCACCTTTTTCTCAAGCGCACATGGAACCTTCTCCAGGATAGATCACATCCTGGGCCATAAAGCTAGCCTTGGTAAATTCAAAAAAATAGAAATCATTCCAAGCATTTTTTCTGACCACAATGCAGTAAGATTAGATCTCAATTACAGGAGAAAAACTATTAAAAATTCCAACATATGGAGGCTGAACAACACGCTGCTGAATAACCAACAAATCACAGAAGAAATCAAAAAAGAAATCAAAATTTGCATAGAAACGAATGAAAATGAAAACACAACAACCCAAAACCTGTGGGACACGGTAAAAGCAGTCCTAAGGGGAAAGTTCATAGCAATACAGGCACACCTCAAGAAACAAGAAAAAAGTCAAATAAATAACCTAACTCTACACCTAAAGCAACTAGAAAAGGAAGAAATGAAGAACCCCAGGGTTAGTAGAAGGAAAGAAATCTTAAAAATTAGAGCAGAAATAAATGCAAAAGAAACAAGAGAGACCATAGCAAAAATCAACAAAACCAAAAGCTGGTTCTTTGAAAGGATAAATAAAATTGACAAACCATTAGCCAGACTCATCAAGAAACAAAGGGAGAAAAATCAAATCAACAAAATTAGAAACGAAAATGGAGAGATCACAACAGACAACACAGAAATACAAAGGATCATAAGAGACTACTATCAACAATTATATGCCAATAAAATGGACAACGTGGAAGAAATGGACAAATTCTTAGAAAAGTACAACTTTCCAAAACTGGACCAGGAAGAAATAGAAAATCTTAACAGACCCATCACAAGCATGGAAATTGAAACTGTAATCAAAAATCTTCCAGCAAACAAAAGCCCAGGTCCAGACGGCTTCACAGCTGAATTCTACCAAAAATTTAGAGAAGAGCTAACACCTATCCTGCTCAAACTCTTCCAGAAAATTGCAGAGGAAGGTAAACTTCCAAACTCATTCTATGAGGCCACCATCACCCTAATACCAAAACCTGACAAAGATCCCACAAAAAAGAAAACTACAGGCCAATATCACTGATGAACATAGATGCAAAAATCCTTAACAAAATTCTAGCAATCAGAATCCAACAACACATTAAAAAGATCATACACCATGATCAAGTGGGCTTTATCCCAGGGATGCAAGGATTCTTCAATATCCGCAAATCAATCAATGTAATACACCACATTAACAAATTGAAAAATAAAAACCATATGATTATCTCAATAGATGCAGAGAAAGCCTTTGACAAAATTCAACATCCATTTTTGATAAAAACTCTCCAGAAAGCAGGAATAGAAGGAACATACCTCAACATAATAAAAGCTATATATGACAAACCCACAGCAAACATTATCCTCAATGGTGAAAAATTGAAAGCATTTCCTCTAAAGTCAGGAACAAGACAAGGGTGCCCACTTTCACCATTACTATTCAACATAGTTTTGGAAGTTTTGGCCACAGCAATCAGAGCAGAAAAAGAAATAAAAGGAATCCAAATTGGAAAAGAAGAAGTAAAACTCTCACTGTTTGCAGATGACATGATCCTCTACATAGAAAACCCTAAAGACTCCACCAGAAAATTACTAGAAATAATCAATGACTACAGTAAAGTTGCAGGATATAAAATCAACACACAGAAATCCCTTGCATTCCTATACACTAATAATGAGAAAACAGAAAGAGAAATTAAGGAAACAATTCCATTCACCATTGCAACGGAAAGAATAAAATACTTAGGAATATATCTACCTAAAGAAACTAAAGACCTATATATAGAAAACTATAAAACACTGGTGAAAGAAATCAAAGAGGACACTAATAGATGGAGAAATATACCATGTTCATGGATTGGAAGAATCAATATAGTGAAAATGAGTATACTACCCAAAGCAATTTATAGATTCAACGCAATCCCTATCAAGCTACCAACAGTATTCTTCACAGAGCTAGAACAAATAATTTCACAATTTGTATGGAAATACAAAAAACCTCGAATAGCCAAAGCGATCTTGAGAAGAAGAATGGAACTGGAGGAATCAACCTACCTGACTTCAGGCTCTACTACAAAGCCACAGTTATCAAGACAGTATGGTACTGGCACAAAGACAGAAATATTGATCAATGGAATAAAATAGAAAGCCCAGAGATAAATCCACGCACATATGGACACCTTATCTTCGACAAAGGAGGCAAGAATATACAATGGATTAAAGACAATCTCTTTAACAAGTGGTGCTGGGAAATCTGGTCAACCACTTGTAAAAGAATGAAACTGGACCACTTTCTAACACCATACACAAAAATAAACTCAAAATGGATTAAAGATCTAAACGTAAGACCAGAAACTATAAAACTCCTAGAGGAGAACATAGGCAAAACACTCTCCGACATACATCACAGCAGGATCCTCTATGACCCACCTCCCAGAATATTGGAAATAAAAGCAAAAATAAACAAATGGGACCTAATTAACCTTAAAAGCTTCTGCACATCAAAGGAAACTATTAGCAAGGTGAAAAGACAACCTTCAGAGTGGGAGAAAATAATAGCAAATGAAGCAACCGACAAACAACTAATCTCAAAAATATACAAGCAACTCCTACAGCTCAACTCCAGAAAAATAAACGACCCAATCAAAAAATGGGCCAAAGAACTAAATAGACATTTCTCCAAAAAAGACATACAGATGGCTAACAAACCCATGAAAAGATGCTCAACATCACTCATTATCAAAGAAATGCAAATCAAAACCACTATGAGGTACCATTTCACACCAGTCAGAATGGCTGCGATCCAAGTCTACAAATAATAAGTGCTGGAGAGGGTGTGGAGAAAGGGAACCCTCTTACACTGTTGGTGGGAATGCAAACTAGTACAGCCACTATGGAGAACAGTGTGGAGATTCCTTAAAAACTGGAAATAGAACTGCCTTATGATCCAGCAACCCCACTGCTGGGCATACACACTGAGAAAACCAGAAGGGAAAGAGACACGTGTACCCCAATGTTCATCGCAGCACTGTTTATAATAGCCAGGACATGGAAGCAACCTAGATGTCCATCAGCAGATGAATGGATAAGAAAGCAGTGGTACATATACACAATGGAGTATTACTCGGCCATTAAAAAGAATACATTTGAATCAGTTCTAATGAGGTGGATGAAACTGGAGCCTATTATACAGAGTGAAGTAAGCCAGAAGGAAAAACATAAATACAGTATACTAACGCATATATATGGAATTTAGAAAGATGGTAACAATAACCCGGTGTACGAGACAGCAAAAGAGACACTGATGTATAGAACAGTCTTATGGACTCTGTGGGAGAGGGAGAGGGTGGGAAGAATTGGGAGAATGGCAATGAAACATGTAAAATATCATGTAGGAAACGAGTTGCCAGTCCAGGTTCGATGCATGATGCTGGATGCTTGGGGCTGGTACACTGGATGGCCCAGAGGGATGGTATGGGGAGGGAGGAGGGAGGAGGGTTCAGGATGGTGAGCACATGTTACCTGTGGCGGATTCATTTTGATATTTGGCAAAACTAATACAATTATGTAAAGTTTAAAAATAAAATAAAATTAGAGGAAAAAAAAATAAAAAATTAGCCCCCTATTTGTGGCTAATGGGGCTTCTTTTGTCTTATGCTTTGAGGATTTCCCTGAGAACAGGAATGTCTTTCATCAGCCTACCAGCAGGGGCCTCCTATTCCAGGATTCAACCAAGTAACTGAAAGTCAAGTTGCTGAACATCAATTCACTGAAAACTATCTTGCTCAGTGATTAATTGACCAAGTTGCCACTTAACTGATTGTTTTTTTGAAGTTTTATTATGTCTCAAGCAGTCATCTTGCAGCCAGTATGGGTTGAGGGAGAAATGTGTGCTGGGAGCAATGGGGAGATTCTGTCCCTTGAGATAGTAACACATTCTTCCTTCTCTGAAATTGTATAATTATTGATTCCCAAAGACATTGTTTAAATTAACTACTTAGTTTTTTTTATTGCTGAAAAAGACTAGGCTATACTGCAGTAACTGATAAACCTCAAAAGCTCAGTGTCCTAAAATAACAAAGGTTTATTTCCCAGTATGATGGGTACCAGTACAAGCCGGGATTGTTGAGAAGGCTCAGATACTTGGGAAACCAAGCTGAGGAGGATGGAAACTGATGAAGACTCTGGTATCTTGTAGTTGCTCTGTTGGAACACAGGCCAGGGAAAGAGAAGGGATTGGAGAATCAGTAGGGATTTCTGATGATTCAGGTTGGAACTAATACATGTAATTTCCTTCACATTTCATTAGCTGGAATGCATCACATCTTCCTTAACTGCAGAATGGCTAGGTCTACTTACAGAAAGGAGATTAGAAATTGGTGACCACTAAGAATATCTACAGACAGAGGGTGAGATGGTTGGATGGCATCGATGACTTGATGAACATGAGTTTGAGCAAGCTCTGGGAGTTGGTGATGGACAGGGAAACCTGGCATGCTGCAGTCCATGGGGTTGCAAAGAGTTGGACACTACTTACCAACTGAACTGAAGATATCCCCACAGGAAGGGCTTAATAATTTTGGTAGTTTTTTTTCAGAGGCTTTTTTTCCCCTGAAATTTCAGGTTTGCTGAGATTTGCAGAGATGTTTGGCTGCATCTGCAGTTGGGTGATGGTGAGGGTTAATAGAGTCTGTGTCTTATGGCAGAGATTTAAGTGTCCTGTTCAAGACCTGCTAATAGTGACCTTAGCACTCCCCCGCCCAAAACAAAACACACATACACTCAAACATGTTCTGTTGGGCAGTCAGGAGGGCAGACAGACAGAGGGTTAACTCTGAGTTCTAACTGGAACTAACCGGTTTTGATGGATTGATTATTTGTGAAATGAATTTTAAAGAATTGGCTTTGAGTGATTTGTTTATACAGTAAATTAACTGAAAGCCTGAAATTGTTGACAAGCTCTTTTGTGTTTCTTCATTTCCATTAAAACATTAAATTCTAGTTTATGGGACTTCATTGAGGTGTAATTGGCAAATACTATTTAAGTGTACAACATGATTTTGATACATATATGCGTGGTGAAAGGATTCCTATCACCAAGTTAATTATGTGTTTTAAATCTTAGCTGAATTTGGCGTGAGAAGGATGTATTATTTATATTAGCCAGGTGATAATAGGCTTTAGTTTGGAAAGGACAGAGTGAGAGGGCATCTATGGAGCATTTTAGCTTTGCTTGTGGGAGGGAGCAGGAGGAAAAGGGCAGGTAACAGCGGATAAGTAATGATGTTGGATGTCATCAACCTAACTCATGGACCCCAGTTTGAGCAAACTCCGGGAGATGGGAAGGACAGGGAAGCCTGCATGCTGCAGTCCTTGGAGTCGCAGAGTCGGATGCGACTGAGCAACTGAATGAGGAGGGAGGGAGGAATAGGGTTTGGGTCAATGGCACCCCACTCCAGTACTCTTGCCTGAAAATCCCATGGATGGAGGAGCCTGGTAGGCTGCAGTCCATGGGGTCGGTAAGTCGGATACGACTGAGCGACTTCACTTTCACTTTTCACGTTCATGCATTGGAGAAGGAAATAGCAACCCACTCCAGTGTTCTTGCCTGGAGAATCCCAGGGATGGGGGAGCCTGGTGGGCTCCCATCTATGGGTCACACAGAGTCGGACACGACTAAAGTGACTTATCAGTCTTACTGTAAGGAAGGTGCAGTTTTGTGGATGGCTCTTCCTTGATCCAAGGACTAGTCTTGGGGACTCATTTTTGGAAGTCCAAGGAACTGAGCTTCTCTTTCAGTCATTTCTTTGTAGCTTCCAATATAAAGTAACATTTCCAAAGACATATTTTTCTGTTTCATGTTGATTTACAGTAAACTAATTATTCCATTTCATGTTAGCTGAAGTATTTTTTATAACAAAAGATTTCTATTACAACAATTTTATTTCCTTTGAAAATGTTATATTACAATAGTAAGGATTGATTATACATTTATTTTAAAAATTTTCATTTTTAAAAATAATTTTTTATATTTAAGGCATATAACATGATATATGTTTACATAGTGAAATGATTACTACAATCAAGCTGATTATGTATCCTGTCACATAAGATACCACTTGTTTTGTGTTGTGTGTGTGGTGGTGCTCTTAGGAAACTTCTTAATATTCAATACAGTATTATTTAACTCGAGTCATCGTGCTGTATATTAGATCTCTAACAGGGGTGGGTTGTCGTGATAGTGGTTTAGTCGCTAAGTCATGTCCAAATTCTTGCGATCCCATGGACTCCAGCACACCAGGCTCCTCTGACCTCCACTATCTGCGGAATTTGCTCAGATTTATGTTCGAGTTGTGATGCTATCTAACCATCACCTCCTCAGCTACCCCTTTCTCCTCCCAGATCTTGCCCAGAATCAGAGTCTTTTCCAGTCAGCCAGCTCTTCGTATCAGATGGCCAAAGTATTGGAGCTTCAGCATTAGTCCTTCCAATGAATATTCGGGGTTGATTTCCTTAGGATTGACTGGTTTGATCTCCTTTCTGTCCAAAGGATTCTCAAGAGTTTTCTCTAGCACCACAGTTTGAAAGCATCCATTCTTTGGCACTCAGTCTTCTTTATGGTCCAACTCTCATATCCATACATGACTACTTGAAAAAACCATAGTTTTGGCTATACAGACCTTTGTCAGCAAAATAATGTCTCTGCTTTTTAATACACTGTCTCGGTTGTCATAGCTTTTTTTCCCACAGGAGCAAGCACCTTTTAATTTCATGGCTGCAGTCATGGTCCACAGTGATTTGGAGCCCAAGAAAATAAAAATCTGTTTACACTTTCTCCCCTTCTATTTGCCATGAAGTGATGGGACCAGATACCATGATCTTAGGTTTTTAAATGTTGAGTTTTAAGCCAACTTTTCACTTTCCTCTTTCGCCTTCATCAAGTATTCTTACTTGGAAAATCCCATGGACAGAGGAGCCTGGGAGGCTATGGCCCATAGGGTCACATAGAGTTGGACATGACTGAAGTGACTTAACACACATGCACACACACACTCTGCATCTAAGTTACATAAGCAAGGTAACAATATGTAGCTTTGACATTCCCTTTCCCAGTTTTGAACCAGTCCATTGTTCCACGTCCAGTTTTAACTATTGCTTCTTGACCCGCATATAGATTTCTCAGGAGACAGGTAAGGTAGTCTAGTATTCTGATCTTTTTAAGGATTTTCCATGATTTATGTGTTCCATACGGTCAAAGGCTCTACCATAGTCAAGGAAGTAGAACTAGATGTTTTTCTGTAACTCCTTTGCTTCTCCATGCTCCAACGAATGTTGGCAATTTGATCTCTAGTTCCTCCACCTCTTCAAAACCCGCACATCTGGAGGTTCTTGATTCATGTACTACTGAAGCCTAGCATAACTATAACTTTGTACCCTTTGATCACGTCTCCCCATATTCCCTCACCTCTGATAAGCACTGTTCTACTCTCTGCTTCTATAATTAAACAATTACCAGATTTTACATGTAATTGAGATCATGAGTGGTTCTTTTTCTTTGTGTTGGTTTATTTCACTTAGCATAAGGCCCTCCAGGTTTATATCATATTGTTGCAGTTGACAGAATCTCCTTTTTAAAGGCTGACTAACATTTATCTCATAATTACTTTATCTAACTCATCCATTAACAGATGTTTGGGTTCTTTTTCATATCTTAGCTATTGAGAATAATGCTGCAATGAATATGGGAGTGTAGACCTCTTTCAAGGTACTGGTTTCATTTTCTTTGGATATATACCCAGGAGATATACTGACTATATTGGATCATATGGTAATTCTAATTTTAATTTTTCAAGAAATCTCTTTGCTGTTTTCCATAGTGGTTGTCCACATTAAATTCCCATCAACCATGTACAAGAATTGCCTTTTTTTCTATCATGGCATTTGTCACAGCAATAAAAACAATAATTTCTAAAATATCTGTAATCACAAAAGATTCTAAATAACCAAAGAAATCCTAAGAAAGAACATAGCTGGAGGCACCACACTTCTCAATCTCAAACTTTACCATGGAGCTATAAAAAAACAATGGTACCGACATAAAAAATAGAACATGGACCAATGGAACAGAATTGAGAGCCCAGAAGTAAACCCACACGTATATGTTCAGCTAACTTTCTACAAGGGCACCAGGAATACACAATGGCTAAAGGATAGTCTGTTCAATTAACC
>NW_020867902.1:0-37566 GCF_003369695.1 Bos indicus x Bos taurus
TGGTGCCCAATATACTACAGGAGATTAGTGGAGAATAACTCCAGAAAAAATGAAGTGATGGAGCCAAAGCAATAACAATACCATTGTGGATGTGACTGATGACAAAAGCAAGGTCCAATGCTCTAAAGAGCAATATTGCATAGGAACCTGGAATGTTAGGTCCTGAATCAAGGCAAATTGGAAGTGGCAAACAGGAGATGGCAAGAGTGAATGTCGACATTTTAGGAATCAGCGATCTAAAGTGGACTGGAATGGGTGAATTTGACTCAGATGATCATTATGCTACTACTGTGGGCAGGAATCCCTTAGAAGAATGGAGTAGTCATCATGGTCAACAAAAAGTCCAAAATGCAGTACTTGGATGCAATCTCAAAAACACAGAATGATCTCTGTTCGTTTCCAAGGCAAACTATTCAATATCACAGTAATCCAAGCCTATGCCCCAACCAGTAATGCTGAAGAAGCTGAAGTTGAATGGTTCTATGAAGACCTACAAGACCTTTTAGAACTAATTCCCCCAAAAGATACATTTTTAATCATAGGGGACTGGAATGCAAAAGTAGGAAGACAAGAAAAACCTGGAGTACAGTCAAATTTGGCCTGTAATATGGAATGAAGCAGGGCAACAGCTAATAGACTTTGACAAGAGAATGTACGGTCATAGCAAACACCCGCTTCCAGTCCAACAACACAAGAGAAGTCTCTACTGAGGTTTGATACCCTTAATTTAGAGCCAGAATGGTCTTGAAATATTATAGACCTTTACAGACACGAAGAGTTCTCATTGTAAAAACAAAAAAAAACTCAGACCTAGATAATTTATGAGATGCTATACTTGTTCATAGGATCAAATAAAAAAGTTTCAAGGATAAATCAGTAACTACAAATTATTCTAAAAGTCATAAACCATTATTTCTGAGAAAATCTCTGTATGTACTGAATTTCAGAACACAGCTTTTGTATTGACTGCTGACTAATTAAGAATGAATTTTTCCTCCTTTTACAATTCATCGCTTCAGCACATAGTTATTGAAGGTTTATTTTCCAGTGGTGTAAGAGATGCTATAGATTCAAAGATGAGTGATCAGTGACCCTGGCCCTTGAGAAGCTTGTGTGGGGAATAAGATCGGTAGGCCACTGGGTTAGAATTCAGTGTGGCACAGCCACAGAGAGCTAACTACAAGGAAAAAAAAAAAAAAAAATCAGTTAACTTCTCCAGTTCCATTCTTCTTTCTCAAGATTGTCTTGGCTATTTAAGTTCTTTTGTGTTTCCATAAAAAATTGTGAAATAATTTGTCCTAGTTCTATGAAAGATTCCACTGGTATTGGATAGGGATTGAGTGAATCTATAAATTGCTTTGGATAGTGTATTAATTTCACTATATTGATTCTTTGAATCCATGACATGGTATTTTCTCCATCTATTTGTGTCATTTTTGATTTCTTTTATCAGTGTTTAATAGTTTTTTCTGTACACAGGTGTTTTTTTAAATAGATTTATTCTATTTTATTTTATTTCTTTTCATTGCAATGGTGAATGAGACTGTTTCCTTAATCTCTCTTATTTTCATTGTTAGTGTATAGGAATGCAGTGTATTTCTGTGTATTAATTTCAAATGCTGAACATTATTATATTCACTGATTAGCTCTAGTAAATTTTTTGTGGCATCTTTAGGGTTTTCTCTGTAGAAGAATCATGTTATCTGCAAACAGTGAGATTTTTACTGCTTCTTTTTTCCAATCTGGATTCCTTTTATTTCTTTTTCTTCTGTGACTGCTGTGGCTAGGACTTCCAAAGGTGTGTGCATAATAGGGGTGACAGTATGTACACTTGTCTTTTTCCTGAGTTTAGAGGAAATGCTTTCATTTTTTAACCACTGAGGATAATCTTTGCTGGTGTGTCACACAACTTTGATTATGTTTGAGGTATGTTCCTTTATAATGCCAACTTTCAGGAGAGTTTTTATCATAAATGAGTGTTGAATTTTGTTACTTTCCGTGCATCTATTCAAACACAGTTCAGTTCAGTCACTGAACTAACTCTTTAAGACACTAATGAAATGCAGCACGCCAGGCTTCCAGTCCATTACCCAACACCTGGAGCCTACTCAGACTCATGTCCATTGAGTCAGTAATGCCATCCAACCATCTCATCCTCTGTTGTCTCCTCTCTTCCTGCCCTCAATCTTTCTTTCCAATGAGTCAGTTCTTCACATCAGGTGGCCAAAGTATTGGAGTTTCAGCTTCAACATTAGTCCTTGCAATGAATATTCAGGACTGATTTTCTTTAAGATTGACTGGTTGGATCTCCTTGTAGTCCAAGGAACTCACAAGAGTCTTCTCCAACACCACAGATAAAAAGCATCAGTTCCTCGGTGCTCAGCTTTCTTTATAGTCCAACTCTTATCTCAATACATGACTACTAGAAAGAAAATAGCATTGACTAGAAGGCCCTTAATTGGCAAAGTAATGTCTCTGCTTTTTAATGCCTTGTCTAGTTTGTCATAACCTTCCCTCCAAGGAGCAAGTATGTTTTAATTTCATGGCGGCAGTCACCATCTTCAGTGATTTTGGAGCCCTCCAAAATTAAGTCTGTAACTATGTGCATTATTTCCTCATTTATTTGCCATAAAGTGTTGGGATTTAATTGACATAATTATATATATGTATATATATATATTATATAAAAATATAATCGTTTATTTGCAAATACAGTTGTCAACAGTCAGTTATTGCCAATATTGAAAGAATCTTGCATCCCTGTAAGAAAACCCACTTATATCAAGATGTATGAGTGTTTAAAATATATGTTGCTGGATTTCTGTCTGCTTGATTCTGTTGAGGATTTTTTCACTTATGTCCATCAGTGATACTGCCATTAGCTTTTTTGTTTGTTTTTTTGTGATCTTTTTTTGGTGTTAATATTAGGATGATGATGGATTTGTAGAATGGATTTTCAGAGTTTTCCCTCATCTGCAATTTTCTGGAAGTGTTTGAAGAAAGATGTTAGCTCTTCTCTAATTTTTGGTAAATTCACTTGTGAAGTTGTCTCATCCTGGACTTTTGTTTGTTGGAAGATTTGTTATTACAGTTTTGATTTAGTAGCTTGTGATGGGGCTGTTCAAATTTTCTATTTCTTCCTGGTTCAGTATTGAAAGGTTATACTTTTATAAAAATTTGCCCTTTGCTTCCAAGTTGTCCATTTTATTGGGATATAGTTGCTCATAGTAGTCTCTTATGATTGTTTTTACTTCTGTGTTGTCTGCTGTAATTTCTCCATTTTCAGTCTAATTTTATTGATTTGAGCCATCTCCTTTGTTTCCTTTGATGAATCTGGTTAGCAGTTTGTCAATTTGTTATTTTTTCTCAAAAAATATTTTAGTTTAATTGATCTTTGCCATTGTCTCCTTCATTTTTTATCATTTATTTCTGCTATTATTTTTATGATTTATTTCCTTCTACTAACTTTGGGTATGTTGTTCTCTTTCTAGGTGTTCTCAGTTCAGTTCAGTCACTTAGCCATGTATGCCTCTTTGTGACCTCATGGACCTCAGCACATCAAGTTTTCCTGTCCATCAGCAAGTCATGGAGATTGCCAAACTCATGTCCATCCAATTGGTGATGCCATCCAGACTTCTCCTTCTGATGTCGCCTTCTCCTCCTGCCTTCAATCTTCCCCAGGGTCAAGGGGTTTTTTTCTAAGGAGTCAGTTCTTTGCATCAGGCGTCAAAAGTATTCAGCTTCAGCATCAGTCCTTCCAGAATATTCAAGACCAATTTCCTTTAGGATCTCCTTGTACTCCAAGGGCCTCTCAAGAGTGTTTGCCAACACCACAGTTCAAAAACATCAGTTCTTTGGTGCTCAGCTTTCTTTATAGTCCAACTTTTACATCCATACATGACTACTGGAAATGCCATAGTTTTGGTAGACCTTTGTGGGCAAAGTAATGTCTCTGCTTTTATAATGATGTCTAGATTGCCATAGCTTTGGTCGAAGAAGCAAGCATTTTTAATTTCATGGATGCTGTCACAATCTACAATGATTTTGGAGCCCAAAAAATAAAATCTGTCACTGTTTTCATTGTTCCCCAATCTATTTTCCATTGAAGTGATGGACCTGAATGCCATGATATTCATTTTTTGACTGTTTAGCTTTAAGCCAGCTTTTCCCCTCTAATCAAGAGGTTACTTAGTTTCTTAATTTTCTGCCATAAGGGTGGGTTGTTATCTGCATATTTGAGATTATTGGATTTTAACAGCAACCTTCATTCCCAATTGTGCGTCATTCAGCCCAGCATTTCACATGATGTTTTCCTTCCAATCCCCCAAAAATGGCACTGACAAAAATGTTCAAACTTACTGCACAATTGCACTCACCTCAAACACTGCAAAGTAATGCTCAAAATTCTCCAAGGCCAGGTTTCAACAGTATGTGAACTTCTATATATTCTATATGTTCAGATAGATTTAGAAAAGACAGAAAGAACCAGAGACAAATTGCCAACATCTGTTGGATCATCAAAAAGCAAGAGGATACAAGAAAAACATATACTTCTACTTTATTGATTACACTAAAGCCTGTGTAGATCTACTGTGTAGATTAAAAAAAAAAAAAAAAAAACTGTGGTAAATTCTTCAAGAGATAGGAATACCAGACCACATTATCTGTTTCCTGATAAATCTATATGCAGGTCAAGAAGCAACAGTTAGAACTAGACATGAAACGACAGACTGGTTCCAGATTGGGAAGGAGTATGTCAAGGCTGCATACTGTCACCCTGCTTATTTAACATATGCAGATTTAGTTCAGCTCAGTTCAGTTGTTCAGTCGTGTTCGAATCTTTGAGACCCCCATGGCCTGCAGCACACCAGACTTCCTTGTCCATCATCAACTCCCGGAACTTGTTGAAATTCATTTTCATCGAGTTGGTGACACCATCCAACCATCTCATCCTCTGTCATCCCCTTCTCCTCCTGCCTTCAGTCTTTTCCAGCATCAGGATGTTTTCTAATGAGTTAGTTTTTGCTGAAGCTCTTCAGCTTCAGCATTATTCCTTCCAATTAATTTCCTTTAGGACTGACTGGTTGGATCTCCTTGCAGTCCAAGGAATTCTCAAGAGTCTTCTTCAACACCACGGTTCAAAAGCATTAAAAAAAGAAAGAAAAAAAAAATCTCTTACTGTCTCCATTGTTACCTCATCTATTTTTCCATCACTTCAAGGCAAATAGATGGGAAGCAAGGGAAACAGTAAGATATTTTATTTTTTAATCTTTATTTAATAATATTATTAAATAATAAGATTGTTGGATGGCATCACCATTATGAGTTTGATTAAGCTCTGGGATAGGGAAGCTTGGTGTGCTCTAGTCCATGGGGTCACGCAGAGTCAAACATGATTCAGTGACTGAACTGAACTGAGTAATAATTGTCCCACTCTATTTTGGTCTCCATTTGAATGCAATATTTTTTCCAGCCCCTCACTTTCAGGTGGTATATGTCTCTAAGTTTGAGGTTGATTTCTTGTAAGTAGCATATATAGGGGTCTTGTTTTTGTATGCATTTGGCCAGTCTTTGTCTTTTGGTTGGAGCATTTAATCTGTTTACTTTTAAGGTAGTAATTTCCAAGTATAATACCATTACCATTTACTTTATTGTTTCTGTTTCATTTTTATAAGCCTCTTCTGTTTCCTGTGTAGAGAAGATCCATTAGCATTTATTGAAGAACTGGTTTGATGGTGCTGAATGCTCTCATATTTTGCTTTATTTAAAGTTTTTCATTTCTTCTTCAAAGGTGAATGAGATCCTTGCTGGGTAGGGTAATCATGGTTGTAGGTTTTTCCCTTTTATTATCTTAAGAATATCTTGCCATTCCCATCTGACCTGCAGAGTTTCTTTTGAAAGATCAGCTATTATCCTTATGGGGATCCACTTGTATTTTATTTGTTGCTTTTCCCTTGCTGCTTTTAACATTTGCTCTTTATTTTTAATTTTCACTAGTCTGATTAATGTGTGTCTTGTGGTGTTTCACCTTTTGTTTATAGTGTATGGAACTCTCTGGGCTTCTTGAACTTGGCTATTTCCTTCCCCATTTTAGGGAAGTTTTTGACTATTGTTTCCTTAAATATTTTCTCATGCCCTTTTCTTTGGTCTTCTTCTGGGATAACTATGGTTTGAATGTTTGGTGCTTATCACTGTCCCAGCTGTCTCTAAACATTGGGTCCTCATTTATCTCATTTATTTTATTCTTTTTTTTTTTTTTTTCTGTTCTGCTTCATTTATTTCCATGATTCTATTTTCCAGCACACTTATCCTTTCTTCTGTCTTAGTTACTCTACTGTTGGTTCCCTCCAGAGTGTTTTTAATCTCAAATATTGTGTTATTTACTACTGATTGACTTTTTTTTTTTTTTTTCTTATAGGTTCTGGTTAAATGTTTCTTTGATCTTCTCAATTTATTTCTCTAGCTTACTTATCTGTATCTCCATTTTGTTTTCAAGAGTTTAGATAATCTTTACTATCATTTTCCTGAATTGTTTTTCAGGTTGATTTCCTTATCTGCGCCTCTTTTGTTTGATCTGATGGGTTTTTATCATGTTCCTTCACCTGCTGGATATTTCTCTGCCTTTTTATTCTGTTTAGTTTGCTGTGTTTGGGTCTCCTTCTGCAGGCTGGATGGTCTTCAGTTCAGTTCAGTCACTAAGTCGTGTCTGACTCTTTGCTACCCCGTGAACTGCAGCAAGCTAGGCCTTCCTGTCCATCACCAACTCCCAGAGTTCACGCAAACTCACATCCATCTAGTCAGTGATACCATCCAGCCATCTCATCCTCTGTCGTCCCCTTCTCCTCTTGCCTGCAATCCCTCCCAGCATCAGAGACTTTTCCAGTGAATCAACTGTTCGCATGAGGTGGCCAAAGTATTGGAGTTTCAGCTTTAGCATCAGTCCTTCCAAAGAGCACCCAGGACTGATCTCCTTTAGGATGGACTGGATGGATTTCCTTGCAGTCCAAGGGACTCTCAAGAGTCTTCTCCAACACCACAGTTCAAAATCATCTATTTTTCCTCACTCAGCTTTCTTCACAGTCCAACTCTCACATCCACACATGACCACAGGAAAAACCATAGCCTTGACTAGATGGAACTTTGTTGGCAAAGTAATGTCTCTGCTTTTGAATATGCTATCTAGGTTGGTCATAATTTTCCCTCCAAGGAGTAAGCGTCTTTTAACTTCATGGCTGCAATCACCATCTGCAGTGATTTTGGAGCCACAAAAATAAGTCAGACACTGTTTCCACCGTTTCCCCATCTATTTGTCATGAAGCATTGGGAACAGATGCCATGATGTTAGTCTTCTGAATATTGAGCTTTAAGCCAACTTTTTTACTCTTCTCTTTCACTTTCATCAAGAGGCTTTTTAATTTCTCTTCACTTTCTGCCATAAGGGTGGTGTCATCTGCATATCTGACATTATTGACATTTCTCCCAGCAATCTTGATTCCAGCTTGTGTTTCTTCCAGCCCAGTGTTTCTCATGATGTACTCTGTATATAAGTTAAATAAGCAAGATGACGATATACAGCCTTGACGTATTCCTTTTCCGATTTGGAAAGTCTGCTGTTCCATGTCCAGTTATAACTGTTGCTCCCTGACCTGCATATAGGTTTCTTAACAGGCAAGTCAGGTGGTCTGGTATTCCCATATCTTTCAGAATTTTCCACAGTTTATTATGATCCACACAGTCAAAGGCTTTGGCATAGTCAATAAAGCAAAAGTAGATATTTTTCTGGAATGCTCTTGCTTTTTCCATGATCTAATGGATGTTGGCAATTTGATCTCTGGGTCCTCTGCCTTTTCTAAAACCAGCTTGAACATCTGGAAGTTCACGGTTCACGTATTGCTGAAGCCTGACTTGGAGAATTTTGAGCACTACTTACTAGCATGTGAGATGAGTACAATTGTGCAGTAGTTTGAGAATTTTTTGGCATTGCCTTTCTTTGGGATTGGAATGAAAACTGACCTTTTCCAGTCTTGTGGCCACTGCTGAGTTTTTTCAAATTTGCTGTCATATTGAGTGCAGCACTTTCACAGCATCATCTTTCAGGATTTGAAAGAGCTCAACTGGAATTCTATCACCTCCCCTAGCTTTGTTTATAGTGATGCTTTCTAAGGCCCACTTGACTTCACATTCCAGGATGTCTGGCTCTAGGTGAGTGATCACACCATCGTGATTATCTTTGTTGTAGTTCCTCTTAATTTTGGAGTATCCTTCCATGGGTGGTGTTGGACCAGTGGCTTGGGAAGGTTTCCTGGTTGGGGGAACTTATGTCTTTGTTCAGGTGGATATCTCCTTATTTCAAGTTAATTACAGATGTCTTAGTAAATATATAAATGCAATTTATAGAAACAATTTCAAATAACTTTGTTGGGTTGCATTTATACTTGAAAAAGTAGAACTTTTTAGCAAAACTGCCAAGTGAAATTATTAATAATGCATAATCTTTAAAAGAATATATAATAATCAACAAATACAACAATTAATACCACTGTAATGCATAATTATAATGTTTATATGTGATTTATATAATCTATGTTTTTCAGCTCTTTTGTGACATGATATAAATATGTATGTTTAAAAGTATCCTTTACTGCTGTCAGTACCAGAGAAATAAATGTCAAGCATAAATATATTAGTCATCATGGACTAAATGGTTCTTATTTTATACCATTATGAACTTCATGCCAGATATATTTTCTCTTCACATTGAAATTCTGGATCCTTAAAATGATAAATTATTCATAATACACTTCATATTTAGATTTACTTGCAGAGTATAACTGAATTTGTGTTTCTGTGTGTATGTGTGTGTGTGTGTATTCTGTGTGTGCTTGGTCTTTTCTGATCTTTGTGACCCCATGGATTGTAGATCACCAGACTCCTCTGTCCATTGGGTTTTCCAGGCAAGAATACTAGAATGAGTTATTATTTCCTACTCCAGAGGGTCTTCATGACCCAGGAAACAAACCCATATCTCTTGTGTCTCCTGCACTAGCAACAGATTCTTTATCACTACATCATCTAGGAAGGCCATGACTGAATTTAGCTCTAAAGAGGATCATTTGTGGCCAAAATGACAGCAGGAGTGTTTGCTGCCTACACAGAATAATGTACAATATGAAGTAAGTCAGACTTATTTAACTGAAGCTGTCTCAGCAGAACACACTGCTTCTCTAGTGAAAACATAAAAAAAGATACATCACTGCATTATGTCAATTAGTCTACTCATATTTCAGTGTGAATATAAGAAATGAAGTTTATGAGCTATTTGTGTCAGGATAAGTAGATAGATTATATATATATATATATATATATATATATATATACACACACACTCATTTGAGGCTACTCCAATGCTGACATTCACACACTATGCACAAAAACTGTGCTCATTAAGGTACATTAAAATAACAACAATTAAAATAAATAAATTTATTTTAAAAAATAAATTAAAAAATTTTAAAAAAACCAACATGAAAAACATAAAACATACTTTCCAAAACTTTAAATGATTATTTAAAGGACATTTGATACTATGATGAAATCTGTTTAAACATCCTGCCCCTTTTTCTCTTGTACTTATATTAATGAGGTTCCTGTAAAATGGACATACTTATTTCCCACCAGATCAAGGACATTTCCTTTTCTTTTATTTATTTATTTTATTTTTTAACTTTACAATATTGTATTTTTTTTTCTCTAAGTTTTGTATTTTATGTAGGGGTAATTTCCATTATTTGGGCTTTGTTGTAAGAATTCATTGGGGCCCAGACTTTAAACGGAAGGTTCTTGAAACCTTGGAACAGAAAGAAAGTATGACATTTTCCTGATATTAAATTTGTAATTAATTCAAATATAAACCATAAAAAAAAAAAAAAAACTACCATAACCCTAACTTTTGGGGCCAGATTAGTTGCCTGGGCCTCCACATATACCACCCTCATTCTTACTCCTCCAATGATGAAGAAGAGATAACTCTATACTGGACTGATTATCCCGCTGAGTGACATCTTTTAAAGGAACAGATAAGTTATTGAATGAGAAATTGAAAACTAAAATATATGAGACTGTACTTCCACATCATGTTCTGAAGCAGTTTTCTGATTATGGTTATTTGGTAGTAAAATTCGAAATAACTTTAAAAAAAATAGTTGTTTTTTTTCCCTATTTTTTCTAACTATCTACCAAAGAATTTAACTAACTGCACAAGGAATGTGCAATGGTTTTGCAATTGTATTTTAATATTATTAAATAGTTATAATAAAAAATTAGAAAAGGTATCTCTTCACTCTATATAGTGATAAATCTTAGTATGCAAGAACAATAAGACAAAGGAATTCTTTTTAAAAAATAATTAAGTAGTACAGATTATTGTCAGATGAGACATGATTTTAAATTGAAAATAAATATACATTCTTTTTTTAAAAATTTTATTTTATTTTAAACTTTACAATATTGTATTGGTTTTGCCAAATATCGAAATGAATCAGCCACAGGTATACATGTCTTCCCCATCCTGAACCCTCCTCCCTCCTCCCTCCCCATACCATCCCTCTGGGTCGTCCCAGTGCACCAGCCCCTAGCATCCAGTATCGTGCATCGAACTTGGACTGGTGACTCATTCCATATATGATATTATACGTATTTCAATGCCATTCTCCCAAATCATCCCACCCTCTCCCTCTCCCACAGAGTCCAAAAGACTGTTCTATACATCTGTGTCTCTTTTGCTGTCTTGTATACAGGGGTATTGTTACCATTGTTCTAAATTTCATATATATGCATTAGTATACTGTATTGGTGTTTTTCTTTCTGGCTTACTTCACTCTGTATAATAGGCTCCAGTTTCATCCACCTCATTAGAACTGATTCAAATGTATTCTTTTTAATGGCTGAGTAATACTCCATTGTGTATATGTACCACTGCTTTCTTATCCATTCATCTGCTGATGGGCATCTAGGTTGCTTCCATGTCCTGGCTATTATAAACAGTGCTGCGATGAACATTGGGGTACACGTGTCTCTTTCCGTTCTGGTTTCCTCAGTGTGTATGCCCAGCAGTGGGATTGCTGGATCATAAGGCAGTTCTATTTCCAGTTTTTTAAGGAATCTCCACACTGTTCTCCATAGTGGCTATACTAGTTTGCATTCCCACCAACAGTGTAAGAGATTTCCCTTTTCTGCACACCCTCTCCAGCATTTATTGCTTGTAGACTTTTGGATCGCAGCCATTCTGACTGGAGTGAAATGGTACCTCATACTGGTTTTGATTTGCATTTCTCTGATAATGAGTGATGTTGAGCATCGTTTCATGTGTTTGTTAGCCATCTGTATGTCTTCTTTGGAGAATGTCTATTTAGTTCTTTGGCCCATTTTTTGATTGGGTCATTTATTTTTCTGGAATTGAGCTGTAGGAGTTGCTTGTATATTTTTGAGATTAGTTGTTTGTCAGTTGCTTCATTTGCTATTATTTTCTCCCATTCTGAAGGCTGCCTTTTCACCTTGCTTATAGTTTCCTTTGTTGTGCAGAAGCTTTTAAGTTTAATTAGGTCCCATTTGCTTATTTTTGCTTTTATTTCCAATATTCTAGGAGGTGGGTCATAGAAGATCCTGCTGTGATGTATGTCAGAGAGTGTTTTGCCTATGTTCTCCTCTAGGAGTTTTATAGTTTCTGGTCTTACGTTTATATCTTTAATCCATTTTGAGTTTATTTTTGTGTATGGTGTTAGAAAGTGTTCTAGTTTCATTCTTTTACAAGTGGTTGACCAGTTTTCTCAGCACCACTTGTTAAAGAGATTTTCTTTAATCCATTGTATATTCTTGCCTCCTTTGTCAAAGATAAGGTGTCCATATGTGTGTGGATTTATCTCTGGCTTTTTATTTGGTTCCATTGATCAATGTTTCTGTCTTTGCGTCAGTACCATACTGTCTTAATGACTGTGGCTTTGTAATAGAGCCTGAAGTCAGGTAGGTTGATTCCTCCAGTTCCATTCTTCTTTCTCAAGATAGCTTTGGCTATTCAAGGTTTTTTGTATTTCCATACAAATTGTGAAATTATTTGTTCTAGATCTGTGAATACCGTTGTAAATATACATTCTTATAAAATTATTTGCAATGGATTCATAATATATATTTACACAATAAAGAAATCAGAACCACCTCTATATCTTACAGTACAGGCCAGGACTTTCTTTTCCTGGTAGACTTCTCTCTGATGTAATCCAGGGTTTAATCTCATCATGTATGCCAAGTCGTTCAGTCATGTCTGACTCTTTATGACACTATGAACTGTAACCTGCTAGCCTTCTCTGTCCATGGTGTTCCTCAGGCAAGAATTCTAGAGTGGGTTGCCATTTCCTCCTTCAGAGGATCTTCCCAACCCACCCAGAGTTTTGAACCAGGGTCTCAGTTCGGGTTCAAAAATTCTGCTTGAATTTTTGCAGGTGGATTCTCTAACCTTTGAGTCACTAGGGATGTGTGCATCTGACTCCCTCCCCTGCCAACCCACCCCCAGGAACACCATTACAATTGTAGCAAAACAAGCTTCTGCTAGCAGAAATAAGTTTCTTTCTTAGCTTCTTTAAGTTTCAGGTTTTCCATATTTTTTCAGATGCTATCTCCCTTTAACAAAAAAAATGATAAACTATTTAAAAAATTTTTAAGTTCATGGGATCTGATCAAGATCAGAATATGGATATATATTGGGTCCTCCACTGATATCACATTTATCAATCTTCTGGTGTAGATTTTGCATGTGTGTGACAAGAATTGTCTTCTGTTTTATGAATACACAGATACAGGGCAGGTCAGTAGGCAATAAGTGAACTGATACAATCACAGGCCATAACTGAAAGCAACTGCAGATAGCCAATAAAGAGTGTTTTTGTCACAATATTGCCAGGAACCTGTGAAAAGGTCTTAACCTGTATAAACACTATGACTTTGCTTAGAGGTAGAGTTTCTCCTCTTCAATCCGCCTATTGCACAAAAAACATGAAGTAACAAATGACTTTTGGTGCCACTTGTTTGGTTAGGTCACTGGTCTAGAAAATGTGAGAAATGTCCTCCTTATTTCATTCCTACTCTTTATGGTTCTTTACTCCCATCCACAATCTAAGCAGTTCTAGGAAAATTTACCTGGAGCAATTTTGTCTTCTTTTATCTAAATGAAGTCAAACTTTTTATTTAAGGAAGACACTTTAAAAATAAATGTTTTTCTTTCTTTTTTTTTTAACTATAGGAACATTACAATAGGCATATATGATATATGATATGATACGTAACTTACTTGTGTGTGTGTATGCTTAGTCCCTCAATCGTGTCTGATTGGGCTGTAGCCTGCCAGGCTCCTCTATCCGTAGGATTTTAAGACAAAAATTATTGGAGTGGGTTGCAAGTTCTTTCTCCAGGCCATCTTCCTTACCCAGGATTGAACCTGTGTATTCTGCATTGGAGGTAGATTCTTTACCCAGTGAGTCATTAGGGAAGTCCTTCACTTACAACATAAATCATAACAACCTTAGAGTCTGGTTTTGAATTTTGATTTGTGTAAGTTATTCACTCAATTGTTTCTCATTAGGGATAATTGTAATTATACTCAGATATGTAACAAATTAATTTTTTAAGTTATATTCTTTTGAACTTTTGTAGCATCATTTAAGGAGAAGGCAATGGCGCCCCACTCTAGTACTCTTGCCTGGAAAATCCCATGGACGGAGGAGTCTGATGGGCTGCAGTCCATGGAGCGCTAAGAGTCGGACACGACTGAGCAACTTCACTTTCACTTTTCACTTTCATGCATTGGAGAAGGAAATGGCAACCCACTCCAGTGTTCTTGCCTGGAGAATCCCAGGGACAGCGGAGCCTGGTGGGCTGCCGTCTATGGGGTCGCACAGAGTCGGACACTACTGAAGCGACTTAGCAGCAGCAGCATCATTTAAACATTGCTGTATGCTTAACTAATATTTACTTATTTTACAGGTAAGTTTATTTTTCTTAGGATACAAAATATGCTTAAAAAGGAGACCAAAGATTTAGTATAATTGTGAATATATTTATTCCAATTCATCACACACAAAATTTAAGAAACAATTTTGAGGAGTTAGATGGCATAAATCCATGGATTACAATTATTTATTATTATATAATATATATTATAATAAATTATTATGTATTATTAGATTATATTATATATTATCATGCTATATATAGTATAACTAATCTAACTAATATTATATTTTATTATTAGTTAGATTAGTTATATTGGTTATATTGGCAAATTTGAAGGGAAAAAAAAAATTTTTTTTTCTCTCTCTGTCCGCTAGAACACAGTAAGAGCAAACTCCATGATGGCTTAAGTGCAGTAGGTAGTTCCACCTAGGAGAAGTAAGCAGCGGCTCATATCCATAGAAAAATGTTTCAAAACTTTGAGTTTTTTGATGTTTTATGGTCAGTATATTATTCTAGTCAGTAAAAAAAAAAAAAAAAAACAGGGGCCAGTTACTTTTAGGAACTCTTCTTATGAAATTGAGGAATTCTATAATTTAAATTAATTTCTTTTGGTAAATATAGAGTTTACTACAATATATTTAGAACTGGATTAAAATATAATACAATATAATAAATAAAATATAATATAATATTTTCCCATTATAAAATCATTCACTCATGTATATACAGTACATTTAATAAAATATCTTAAAATCCAAATTTTGAGAAATTTTATTTTTCAAAATTGAAATTTAACTCATTTAATGAAAAAAACATCTTCACTAAATACCTCTAGTATTTAAGCTTTAACTTGTGTAAATACATCCTTTTGCTATCACATTGGATCATTTCTGAATTGAAATCTTCAGTTGACATATTCCCAGTCATCTGAACGATGATCAAACATCTCTGGCAAGGCAATAAATACCTACTTTAAGAGATAAGGACAGCAATGTCCTACTGAATATTTCCTCATGAAACTATTACCAAGTCTCACATTTCTCTTAGTTTCTATTGCTAAAATCCTCCTTAGTTTTCCACACCATTCTATGTGTGCTTTTTACACTCTGTGACCTGGGTATTTCTGATTCAGCTGAACTCTCACTTACCAAATATAAAATATCATACCAAGTTTTAAAATACATTGAATCACAACTACAAGGCTATAGCTCATTCCAGTTCTATAGCCATTAAATGTATTTACCAGGCAGCTTATCCTACCAAAGAGAAAAGCTATTGATTATAATAAGATTGCAAATGCTTTCCCCATACTATATTTCAAAAGTAAATCCTGCTCTAGTAACCTGCTTGTAAGCCTAGGGAATGGCATTCCTGTGTTTCATTGCCTCTTTGAGGTCCAGTGCAATTGTACTCAGGTGCTATAAGTTTGTCTTATTGTGTTTACTGATGGAATGACTACATCCTTCCTGACTGATATTCCCTCTACAGCTCTGGTTCTCTGCTTAGCAAGACCAATGAACAGTTGTTCTCAGTATGTGCCAAGCTGCTTGTAACATTAATGGTCCAGTTTGCTTTGTATAGAATTTGGATCTGAAGCTGCCATCTAAACCTTGGAGGAAAATCTCAGTAGGGTAGCAAGAGGCTACCATCACACTCTCAAACTCCAAGTATCTTGCAAGCATCAAATCATAATTTAGTAGGACGTATGCATAGCCATCCCTTGGTATTCATATGGGATTGGTTCTAGGACTTACATGGATACTAAGATCTATAAATGCTGAAGTCCCTTACATAAAAGGATGTAGTATTGCATATAGTTTATTGCATACAATATTTGCATAAAAGGCAAATTTAAGTTTTGCTCTCTGGAAATGTCTGGATTTTTCTTTTGCAAAGTATTTTTTTTAACAGTTTTCTTTTTTATTATTTTATTTTTAAACTTTACAATATTGTATTGGTTTTGCCATATATCAACATGAATCTGCCACAGGTATACACGTGGTCCCCATCCTGAACCCTCCTCCCTCCTCCTTCCCCATACCATTCCTCTGGGTCGACCCAGTGCACCAGCCCCAAGCATCCAGTATTGTGCATCGAACCTGGACTGGCGTCTCATTTCATATATGATATTATACATGTTTCAATGCCATTATCCTTTCTGAATATTTTCCATTCAAAGTTGCTTGATCCCACCAGTACAGAACCTGTGGGTACAGGGGAATTCAGGGTATCCTGAGCAAAAATATCTGTAAGTCAGTCATAAGAATTGCCTCTTTACTGGTCAAACTTCTCTTTCAAAACATGGCTATTAGAGGACTAATAGGCACTCCTTTGATGGCTAGGGCCTCCTCTGGACTTGCTTGTCGAACTAGCTAAGGAGATCACTTTTTCCATAGAAAGTTCACACTTGAGAGAGAAAGCAATGATTAGCATTCTAAGTTTTTATTTTAATCCTCAATTTACTTCTTATAATTCTAGCTCTACATTCTCCTCGATTACAATTAACCTGTAGATAAGAAACTGACACTAACTGTAGTCTCTTTAGCTGCATCCCATCACCTTAGTAAGAGCCCATTCCCTGAAAGGACATACCCTCTGGGTGAAGGCTTCCACCAGGTGAGCACTGGCTGGATGCTAATGGCTGTATGGGAAAGGCAGCCCAGTGAGCACAGACAGCTTGCATTTATGCACTATGACTCGGCTTGTGAGTCTTCTGTGATGTCTTTTAAAAGCACAAAGTTTCAGACCTCATTCATATTTACAAAATTAGATTTCTAAGGAAGTGAGCCCTGATAAGCATGCATTTTCAGAAAGGGTACATGTGGTGGTTGTATATTATGGAGTCTTTGAAATACTGGTTGATCTCAGGACTCTCATCCTTTTTAGTTCTTTGAATCCTGTGGACAACTGGGCTCAAGATCTGATACTTGCAGAGACTCAGCCAGTTCTAGGGAAAGAAGGAGAATATGAGAGGTGCTTGCAATGGCAGAGCTGTTTTGGCACAGCTTACTTCACTATGTGATCAGAAGAAACTGCTTTTCTTTGTAAAATACATCTTCTATGATGCACCAGTAAACTGAAAAAGGAGTCCTGGAAAGCCACACCACACAACAGAAAATAGTGGGATTTACATTTTCTATATGCGAGCACAGGAGGGCTGTGAGGAGATACCCCTTGTCCAAGGTAAGGAGCAGCAGCTGTGCTTTGCTGCAGCAGCTGTGAAGAGATACTCCATGTCCAAGGTAAGAGAAACCCAAGTAAGACGGTAGGTGTTGCAAGAGGGCATCAGAGGGCAGACACCCTGAAACCATAATCACAGAAAACTAATCAATCTAATCACACTAGGACCACAGCCTTGTCTAACTCAGTGAAACTAAGCCACGCCATGTGGGGCCACCCAGGATGGGCGGGTCATGGTGGAGAGGTCTGAGAGAATGCGGCCCACTGGAGAAGGGAATGGGAAACCACTTCAGTATTCTTGCCTTGAGAACCCAATGAACAGTATGAAAAGAAAAAATGATAGGATACCAAAACAGCAACTTCCCAGGTCAGTAGGTGCCCTATATGCTACTGGAGATCAGTGGAGAAATAACTCCAGAAAGAATGAAGGGATGGAGCCAAAGCAAAAACAATACCCAGTTGTGGACATAACTGGTGATAGAAGCAAAGTCCGATGCTGTAAATAGCAATATTGCATACGGACGTGGAATGTTAGGTCCATGAATCAAGGCAAATTGGAAGTGGTCAAACAGGAGATGATAAGAGTATATGTCAACATTCTAGGAATTAGCAAACTAAAATGGACTGGAATGGGTGAATTTAAGAGAGATGACCATTATATCTACTACTGTGGGCAGGAATCCCTTAGAAGAAATGGAGTGGCCATCATGGTCAACAAAAGAGTCCAAAATGCAGTACTTGGATGCAATCTCAAAAATGGCAGAATGATCTCTGTTCGTTTCCAAGGCAAACCGTCCAATATCACAGTAATCCAAGTCTATGCCCCAACCAGTAACACTGAAAATGCTGAAGTTGAATGGTTCTATGAAGAGCTACAAGACCTTTTAGAACTAACACCCAAAAAGGATCTCCTTTTCATTATAGGGGACTGGAATGCAAAAGTAGGAAGTCAAGAAACACCTGGAGTAACAGGTAAATTTGGCCTTGGAATATGGAATGAAGCAGGGCAAAGGCTAATAGAGTTTTGCCAAGAGAACACATTGGTAATAGCAAACACCCTCTTCCAACACACAAGAGAAGACTCTACACATGGACATCACCAGATGGTCAACACTGAAATCAGATTGATAATATTCTTTGCAGCCAAAGACGGAGAAGCTCTATACAGTCAGCAAAAACAAGACAGGGAGTTTTACTGTGGCTCAGATCATGAGCTCCTTTTTTCCAAATTCAGACTTAAATTGAAGAAAGTAGGGAAAACATTAGACCATTCAAGTATGACCTAAATCAAATCCCTTATGATTATACAGTGGAAGTGAGAAATAAATTGAAGGGACTAGATCTGACAGATAGAGTGCCTGATGAACTATGGACAGAGGTTCATGACATTGTACAGGAGATAGGGATCAAGACCATCCCCTTGGAAAAGAAATGCAACAAAAGCAAAATGGCTGTCTGAGGAGGCCTTACAAATAGCTGTGAAAAGAAGAGAAGTAAAAAGCAAAGGAGAAAGGAAAGATATAAGCATCTGAATGCAGAGTTCCAAAGAATAGCAAGAAGAGATAAGAAAGCCTTCCTCAGCGATCAATGCAAAGACATAGAGGAAAACAACAGAATGGGAAACACTAGAGATCTTTTCAAGAAAATTAGAGATACCAAGGGAATATTTCATGCAAAGGTGGGCTCAATAAAGGACAAAAATGGTATGGATCTAACAGAAGCAGAAGATATTAGAAGAGGTGGCAAGAATACACAGAAGAACTGCACAAAAAAGATCTTCACGACCAAGATAATCACGATGGAATGATCACTCACCTAGAGCCAGACATCCTGGAATGTGAAGTCAAGTGGGCCTTAGAAGCATCACTATGAACAAAACTAGTGGAGGTGATGGAATTTCAGTTGAACTCTTTCAAAACTTGAAAGATGATGCTGTGAAAGTGCTACACTCTGTATGCCAGAAAATTTGGAAAACTCAGCAGTGGCCACAGGACTGGAAAAGGTCAGCTTTCATTCCAATCCCAAAGAAAGGCAATGCCAAAGAATGCTCCAACTATCACACAATTGCACTCATCTCACATGCTAGTAAGGTAATGCTCAAAATTCTCCGAGCCAGGCTTCAGCAATAGATGAACTGTGAAATTCCAGATGTTCAAAGCTGGTTTTAGAAAAGGCAGAGGACCCAGATATCAAATTGCCAACATCCACTGGATCCTCGAAAAAGCAAGAGAGTTCCAGAAGAAACATGTATGTCTTCCTTATTGACTACGCCAAAGCCTTTGACTGTGTGGATCACAATAAACTGTGGAAAATTCTGATAGAGATAAGAATACCAGACCACCTGACCTGCCTCTTGAGAAATCTATATGCAGGTCAGGAAGCAACAGTTAGAACTGGACATGGAACAACAGACTGGTTCCAAATAGGAAAAGGAGAGCATCAAGGCTATATACTGTCACCCTGCTTATTTAACTTATATCAAAGTACATCATAAGAAATGCTGGGTGGAAGAAGCACAAGCTGGAATTAAGTTTGCTGGGAGAAATATCTATAACCTCAGATATGCAGATGACACCACCCTTATGGCAGAAAGTGAAGAAGAACTAAAAAGCCCCTTGATGAAAGTGAAAGAGGAGAGTGAAAAGGTTGGCTTAAAGCTCAATATTAAGAAAACGAAGATCATTGCATCTGACCCCATCGCATCATGAGAAATAGAAGGGGAAATAGTGAAAACTGTGTCAGACTTTATTTTTTGGGGCTCCAAATCACTGCAGATGGTGACTGCAGACATGAAATGAAAGACGCTTACTCTTTGGAAGAAAAGCTATGACCAATCTACACAGCATATTGAAAAGCAGAGACAGTACTTTGCCAACAAAGGTCCGTCTAGTCAAGGCTGTGGTTTTCCTGTGGTCGTGTATGGATTTGAGAGTTGGACTGTGAAGAAATCTGAGCGCTGAAGAATTGATGCTTTTGAACTGTGGTGTTGGAGAAGACTCTTGAGAGTCCCTTGGACTGCAAGGAGATCCAACCAGTCCATTCTAAAGGAGATCTGTCCTGGGTGTTCTTTGGAAGAAATGTTGCTAAAGCTGAAACTCCAGTACTTTAACCACCTCATGCGAAGAGTTGACTCATTGGAAAAGACTCTGATGCTGGGAGGGATTGGGCACAGGCGTAAAAATGGATGACAGAGGATGAGATGGCTGGATTGCATCATCTACTCGATGGACGTATGTTTAAGTGAACTCCGGTAGTTGGTGATGGACAGGGAGGCCTGGCCTTCTGCAATTCATGGGGTCACAAAGAGTTGGACACGACTGAGTGACTGAAGTGAAGTGAACTGATACACGTACACATGTGCTGTGCTGGGCTGTGCTTAGTCGCTCAGTTGTGTCTGAGTCTTTGTGACCCCATAGACGGTAGCTCTCCAGGGTCCTCTTTTCAGAATTCTCCAGGCAACAATACCAGAGTGGATTACCATACCCTCCTCCAGGTGGATCTTCCCAACCC
Source organism: Bos indicus x Bos taurus (assembly GCF_003369695.1). Taxonomy (NCBI): domain Eukaryota; kingdom Metazoa; phylum Chordata; class Mammalia; order Artiodactyla; family Bovidae; genus Bos; species Bos indicus x Bos taurus. Next base: position 20,692 of record NW_020867902.1, read on the forward strand.
AATGGTCAAGTCCAAGTCTCCCACATTGTGTGTGTGTGTGTATTGTTGCCCAGTTGTGTCAGACTCTCTTTGACCCCATGAACTGTGATCTGCCAGGGTCCTCTGTCCACAGGATTCTGTAGGCAAGAATACTGGAGTGGATTGTCATTTCCTTCTCCAGGGGATCTTCCTACCCAGAGTTTGAACCTAGGTCTCTTGAATTTCAGACAGATGCTTTATCATCTGAGCTACTAGGGAAGCCCAAGAATACTGAAGTGGGTAGCTTATCCCATCTCCAGGGGATCTTCCCAGCCCAGGAATCAAATCAGGGTCTGAGCTAGCAGGGAAGACCCCCCCCCATGCTATATATATATATATATATATATATATATATATAGTCAGTATTTATGTTCGTATAGTCATTCACACTTCCATTTACATCAATCACATGGGACTCTCTTAGTTTGTCCCATACTATTTTTTTAAGTGTAGAGGACAGATTTTTCATCTTAGTCTTTTTTTTTTTTTTTTAAACTTTACATAATTGTATTAGCTTTCATTCTTAGTCTTTTAAGTGCAGCACTTAGATGACAGATTTTCTTGCTTTGAGAGGGCAGAGAAGGCAAACACTTATAATCAGGGGAAGTGAACAGGAAGACTGTGGTACTAAGATTCAGGTTGAGTTAGCTAGATTAAAGGCTTAATGTACAAAAGAGACAGATCAGGTGGATCTGGTGGATCAGGTGAATCATGTGATCACATTCATGTATATACTTGTTTTCACAAATACATATATCCACTTCTTAATTAAAAATTTTCCTGCACTCTTCATGATTGGCAAATTTCTTGTAGACAAATAGCAACTGGGGTGACAGAGAGTTAAAACATAGTGAATCTCTTTACTGGTGGAGGTGAAGGACTTAGGATATTTTGGTCACTGCTCCTGTTAGTTAATATATATTGTTAAGTCAATCTGTTTTTCTGAAGGGACGCATGTCCCTTTTTTCTCTCATTATTGTCTTAAAAACAGTATTTGAACACAGCATGAAAGCTTTCTGAAAACAGTCTTATATGGACACAACCACTTAAAAATAGCATCCATGTAAGGGGTAGAAAACTTGGGTTATTTTTAGAAAAAAATAAATTACTGGGACCTTTTCATGAAATTCTCAGAAATAAATTTTGAGGTTGAGTCCTAGTCATAGTGATGTAAGTACAACAAACAATAAAATAACTGTATACACACTGAGGAAACCAGAATTGAAAGAGACACATGTACCCCAATGTTCATTGGCAGCACTGTTTATAATAGCCAGGACATGGAAGCAACCTAGATGTCCATCAGCAGATGAATGGATAAGAAAGCTGTGGCACATATACACAGTGGATTATTACTCAGCCATTAAAAAGAATACATTTGAATCAGTTCTAATGAGGTGGATGAAACTGGAGCCTATTATACAGAGTGAAGTAAGCCAGAAAGAAAAACACCAATACAGTATACTAACACATATATACGGAATTTAGGAAGATGGTAATGATACCCTGTATGTGAGACAGCAAGAGAGACACAGATGTATAGAATAGTCTTTTGGACTCTGTGGGAGAGGGAGAAGTTGGGATGATTTGGGAGAATGGTATTGAAACATGTATATTATCATATGTGAAAAAAATCACCAGTCCAGGTTTGATTCATGATACAGGATGCTCAGGGCTGGTGCACTGGGATGACCCAGAGGGATGATATGGGGAGGGAGGTAGGAGGGGGTTTCAGGATGGGGAACACATGTACACCCATGGTGGGTTCATGTCAATGTATGGAAAAACCAATACAATATTGTAAAGTAATTCGCCTCCAATTAAAATAAATTTATACTAAAAAAAAGTATAATGCTGGTATTAGAATACTTTTAAGCTTAATCTGTCTCATAATGTTTTGAAAGTCGACCCATTTATTGATGTATTTGCCTAATACTGGCAGTGGAAATTGTATGCAAACAATTCTAAATCATTTTTTTTAAGCTGAACTATATCTAGGAACTGTCTGCTTTTACAGGAGACTTTGAAAATGGAAAATTTCTCTCTGATTAGCTACATTTTCAGACAATATTTATGAAATTCAGTACTGCTTTGCAGATTTCTAAACCTCAAAATTCAATCATCTGTAAATCTCACTTATCTGTAATAAATCTTGGAATAAGAAAGAAGAAAATATATGTCTGACTTTCCGTAATAGATTTCATGAGTCCGATGTATTAAAGCTTGTACATTTTTGACTCAGGTGAGTCAGCATAAGTTTCCTGATTCTGTTTGCTTTGGCTTTGCATAATATTCTAACAAATTCGGTTATGTATTTCAGTGCCAAGACAGACTCAAAACAACATACTAGGAAGTGAAGAAATGAGTGTTTCAGAGAGAAATTTGTTGATAAGAATTGAGAACTGAGGGGAATATATTGAAAGCATTATACTAGTCATCAGATAAATGAACTAAAATTCTATGCTCCCCATGGATTATACAAGTAAAATAATTATATAATCCACTGTGTTAGAGAAAGGAAAGAAAAATTACACGGATTGCATGGAACCACTTTAAAAAATGTAATATTAAATTATTCTCAAAAAATTCTTACAGTAAAAATCTGTATAATGAAATTTAGAGATATGGGTAATAAATATTTTAGCACATTTTATTCTATATAAAAAATAGGCTGTTAAGAATAGACATGATCAAAGGACTTTAACTGGTATAAACAAATAACCATTTTAGCCATAAACTTGACTGTTAGCTAATGCATCATGATTTAGATTGAACTTTTTGCTATGTATTCATTACTAAAGATGTTGTAACTAATCAATTTATTCAATAGACTTAATTGATTTGCAGATACTGAAGAATCCTTGCATCCCTGGGATAAAGCCCATTTGGTCATGGTGTCTGATCTTTTTAATGTGTTGTTGGATTCTGATTGCTAGAATTTTGTTAAGGATTTTTGCATCTATGTTCATCAGTGATATTGGCCTGTAGTTTTCTTTTTTGTGGGATCTTTGTCAGGTTTTGGTATTAGGATGATGGTGGCCTCATAGAATGAGTTTGGAAATTTACTTTCCTCTGCAATTTTCTGGGAGAGTTTCAGTAGGATAGATGTCAGCTCTTCTCTAAATTTTTGGTAGAATTCAGCTGTGAAGCCGTCTGCGCCTGGGCTTTTATTTGCTGGAAGATTTCTGATCACAGTTTCAATTTCTGTGCTTGTGATGGGTCTGCTAAGATTTTCTATTTCTTCCTGGTTCAGTTTTGGAAAGTTGTACGTTTCTAAGAATTTGTCCATTTCTTCCTCGTTGTCTATTTTATTGGCATATAATTGCTGATAGTAGTCTCTTATGATCCTTTGTATTTCTGTGTTGTCTGTTGTGATCTCTCCATTTTCATTTTTAATTTTATTGATTTGATTTTTCTCCCTTTGTTTCTTGGTGAGTCTGGCTAATGGTTTGTCAATTTTATTTATCTTTTCAAAGAACCAGCTTTTGGCTTTGTTGATTTTGCAATGGTCTCCTTTGTTTCTTTTGCATTTATTTCTGCCCTAATTTTTAAGATTACTTTCCTTCTACTAACCCTGGGGTTCTTCATTTCTTCCTTTTCTAGTTGCTTTAGGTGTAGAGTTAGGTTATTTATTTGACTTTTTTCTTATTCCTTGAGGTATGCCTGTATTACTATGAACTTTCCCCTTAGGACTGCTTTTACAGTGTCCCATAGGTTTTGGGTTGTTGTGTTTTCATTTTCATTCATTTCTGTGCAAATTTTGACTTCTTTTTGATTTCTTCTGTGATTGTTGGTTATTCAGCAGGGTGTTGTTCAGCCTCCATATGTTGGAATTTTTAATAGTTTTTCTCCTGTAATTGAGATATAATCTTACTGCATTGTGGTCAGAAAAGATGCTTGGAATGATTTCAATTTTTTTGAATTTACCAAGGCTAGATTTATGGCCCAGGATGTGATCTATCCTGGAGAAGATTCCGTGTGTGCTTGAGAAAAAGGTGAAATTCATTGTTTTTGGGTGAAATGTCCTATAGATATCAATTAGGTCTAACTGGTCTATTGTATCATTTAAAGTTTGTGTTTCTTTGTTAATTTTCTGTTTAGTTGATCTATCCATAGGTGTGAGTGGGGTATTAAAGTCTCCCACTATTATTGTGTTGTTGTTAATTTCTCCTTTTATACTTGTTAGCGTTTGTCTTACATATTGTGGTGCTCCTATGTTGGGTGCATATATATTTATAATTGTTATATCTTCTTCTTGGATTGATCCTTTGATCATTATGTAGTGTCCTTCTTTGTCTCTTTTTACAGCCTTTGTTTTAAAATCTTTTTTATCTGATATGAGTATTGCTACTCCTGCTTTCTTTTGGTCTCTATTTGCATAGAATAACTTTTTCCAGCCCTTCACTTTCAGTCTGTATGTGTCCCCTGTTTTGAGGTGGGTCTCTTGTAGACAACATATGTAGGGGTCTTGTTTTTGTATCCATTCAGCCAGTCTTTGTCTTTTGGTTGGGGCATTCAACCCATTTATGTTTAAGGTAATTATTGATAAGTATGATCCTGTTGCCATTTACTTTATTGTTTTGGGTTAGAGTTTATATAGCATTTTTGTGTCTCCTGTCTAGAGAAGATCCTTTAGCATTTGTTGGAGAGCTGGTTTGGTGGTGCTGAATTCTCTCAGCTTTTGCTTGTTTGTAAAGCTTTTGATTTCTCCTTCATATTTCAATGAGATCCTTGCTGGGTACAATAATCTGGGCTATAGGTTATTTTCTTTCATCACCTTAAGTATGTCTTGCCATTCCCTCCTGGCCTGAAGAGTTTCTATTGAAAGATTAGGTGTTATCCTTATGGGAATCCCCTTGTGTGTTAATTATTGGTTTCCCTTGCTGCTTTTAATATTTGTTTTTTGTGTTTGATCTTTGTTAATTTGATTAATATGTGTCTTGGGGTGTTTCACCTTGGGTTTATCCTGTTTGGGACTCTCTGGGTTTCTTGGACTTGGGTGATTATTTACTTCCCCATTTTAGGGAAGTTTTCAACTACTATCTCCTCAAGTATTTCCCCATGGTCTTTCTTTTTCTCTTCTTATGGGACTCCTATGATTCAAATGTTGTGGTGTTTAATATTGTCCTGGAGGTCTCTGAGATTGTCCTCATTTCTTTCAATTTGTTTTTCTTTTTTCCTCTCTGTTTCATTTATTTCTACCATTCTATCTTCTATTTCACTAATCCTATCTTCTGCCTCCGTTATTCTACTATTTGTTGCCTCCAGAATGTTTTTTATTTCATTTATTGCATTATTCATTATATATTGACTCTTTTTTATTTCTTCTAGGTCCTTGTTAAACCTTTCTTGCATTTTCTCAATCCTTGCCTCCAGGCTATTTATCTGTGATTCCATTTTGTGTTCAAAATTTTTGATCATTTTCACTATCATTATTCGGAATTATTTATCAAGTAGATTCCCTCTCTCTTCCTCTTTCATTTGTTTTTGTGGGCATTTATCCTGTTCCTTTACCTGCTGGGTATTCTTCTGTCTCTTCATCTCGTTTATATTGCTGTGTTTGGGGTGGCCTTTCTGTATTCTGGCAGTTTGTGGGGTTCTCTTTATTATGGAGTTTCTTTGCTGTGGGTGAGGTTGTATCAGTGGCTTGTCAAGGTTTATTGGTTAGGGAACTTGTGTCAGTGTTCTGGTGAGTGGAACTGGATTTCTTCTCTCTGGAGTGCAATGAAGTGTCTAGTAACGAGTTATGAGATGTCAATGGATTTGGAGTAACTTTGGGCAGCCTGTGTATTGAAACTCAGGGTTGTGTTCCTGTGTTACTGGAGAATTTGCATGGTATGTCTTGCTCTGGAACTTGTTAGCCCTTGGGTGGTGCTTGGTTTCAGTGTAGGTATGGAGGCATTTGATGAGCTCCTATCGCTTAATGTTCCCTGGAGTCAGGTGTTCTATGATGTTCTCAGGATTTGGACTTAAGCCTCCTGCTTCTGGTTTTCAGTCTTATTTTTACAGTAGTCTCAAAACTTCTCCTATACAGCACTGTTGATAAAACATCTAGGTTAAAGATGAAAAGTTTCTCCACAGTGAGGGACACCCAGAGAGGTTCACAGAGTTACATGGAGAAAAGAAGAGGGAGGAGGGAGTTAGAGGTGATGCGAATGAGACGAGGTGGAATCAAAAGAGAAGAGAACAAGTTAGCCAATGATCACTTCCTTAGGTGTGCTCCACAGTCTGGACCGCTCAGAGATGTTCATGGACTTATACAGAGAAAAGAAGAGGGAGGAAGGAGACAGAGGTGGCCAGGAGGATAAAAGGGGGGAATGAAAAGGAGAGAGACAGATGTAGCCAGTAATCAGTTCCCTAAGTGTCCTCCACTGTCCGGAATACACAGAGATTCAGAGAGTTGGGTGGAGAAGAGAAGGGGGAGCGAGGAGACAGAGGTGATCTAATGGAGAGAAAGGAGAGTCCAAAGGGGGAGAGAGCAGTCAAGCCAGTAATCTCGTTCCCAAGTAAAAATAGGTACTGAAGATTGGGTTCTTATAGGTACAAAATTGTTAACAAATACCAAAAAAGCAAAGATTAAAATTATAGAGTAGAGGTAATACACGATATTAACAAATTGAAAAATAAAAGCAAAATGATTATCTCAATAGATGCAGAGAAAGCCTTTGACAAAATTCAACATCCATTTATGATAAAAACTCTCCAGAAAGCAGGAATAGAAGGAACATACCTCAACATAATAAAAGCTATATATGACAAACTCACAGTAAACACTATCCTCAATGGTGAAAAATTGAAAGCATTTCCCCTAAAGTCAGGAACAAAACAAGGATGCCCACTCTCACCACTACTATTCAACATAGTTTTGGAAATTTTGGCCACAGCAATCAGAGCAGAAAAAGAAATAAAAGGAATCCAAATTGGAAAGAAGAAGTAAAACTCTCACTGTTTGCAGATGACATGATCCTTTACATAGAAAACCCTAAAGACTCCACCAGAAAATTACTAGAGCTAATCAATGAATATAGTAAAGTTGCAGGATATGAAATCAACACACAGAAATCTCTTGCATTCCTATACACTAATAATGAGAAAATAGAGAAATTAAGGGGAAAATTCCATTCACCATTGCAACGAAAAGAATAAAATACTTAGGAATATATCTACCTAAAGAAACTAAAGACCCATATATAAAAATCTATAAAACACTGGTGAAAGAAATCAAAGAGGACACTAATAGATGGAGAAATATACCATATTCATGGATCAGAAGAATCAATATAGTAAAAATTAGTATACTACCCAAAGCAATCTATAGATTCAATGCAATCCCTATCAAGCTACCAATGGCAATTTTCACAGAGCTAGAACAAATAATTTCACATTTTGTATAGAAATACAAAAAACCTCGAATCACCAAAATAATCTTGAGAAAGAAGAATGGAACTGGAGGAATCAACCTGCCTGACTTCAGGCTCTACTACAAAGCCACAGTCATCATGACAGTATGGTACTGGCACAAAGACAGAAATATAGATCAATGGAACAAAATAGAAAGCCCAGAGATAAACCCATGCACCTATGGACACCTTATCTTTGACAAAGGAGACAAGAATATACAATGGATTAAAGACAATCTCTTTAACAAGTGGTGCTGAGAAAACTGGTCAACCACTTGTAAAAGAATGAAACTAGAACACTTGCTAACATCATACACAAAAATAAACTCAAAATGGATTAAAGATCTAAACATAAGACCAGAAACTATAACTCTTAGAGGAGAATATAGGCAAAACACTCTCCGGCATACATCACAGCAGGATCCTCTATGACCCACCTACCAGAATATTAGAAATAAAAGCAAAAATAAACAAATGGGACCTAATTAAATTAAAAGCTTCTGAACAACAAAAGAAACTATCAGCAAGGTGAAAAGACAGCCTTCAGAATGGGAGAAAATAATAGCAAATGAAGCAACGGACAAACAACTAATCTCAAAATATACAAGCAACTCCTACAATTCAATTCCAGAAAAATAAATGACCCAATCAAAAAATGAGCCAAAGAACTAAATAGACATTTCTTCAAAGAAGACATACAGATGGCTAACAAACACATGAAAAGATGCTCAACATCACTCATTATTAGATAAATGCAAATCAAAACCACAGTGAGGTACCATTTCACACCAGTCATAAAGGCTGTGATCCAAAAGTCTACAAGCAATAAATGCTGGAGAGGATGTGGAGAAAGGGAACCCTCTTACGTTGTTACTGGGAATGCAAACTAGTACAGCCACTATGGAGAACAGTGTGGAGGCTCCTTAAAAAACTGGAAATAGAACTGCCATGTTGCTGCTGCTGCCAAGTTTGCTTTCCGACTATTTGCGACCGCATAGACGGCAGCCCACCAGGCTCCCCGTCCCTGGCATTCTCCAGGGAAGAACACTGTAGTGGGTTGCCATTTCCTTCTCCATTGCATGAAAGTGAAAAGTGAAAGTGAAGTCGCTCAGTCGTATTCGACTCCCAGTGACCCCATGGACTGCAGCCTACCAGGCCCCTCCATCCATGGGATTTTCCAGGCAAGATTACTGGAGTGGGTTTCCATTGCCTTCTTTGAGAACTGCCATACGACCCAGCAATCCCACTTCTGGGCATACACACTGAGGAAACCAGAATTGAAAGAGACACATGTACCCCAATGTTTATCACAGCACTGTTTATAATAGCCAGGACATGGAAGCAACCTAGATGTCCATCAGTAGATGAATGGATAAGAAAACTGTGGGTACACATACACAATGGAGTATTACTCAGCCATTAAAAGAATACATTTGAATCAGTTCTAATGAGATGAAACTGGAGCCTATTATACAGAGTGAAGTAAGCCAGAAAGTAAAACACCAATACAGTATACTAATGCATATGTATGGAATTTAGAAAGATGGTAATGGCAACCCTGTATGCGAGACAGCAAAATAGACACAGATGTATAGAACAGTCTTTTGGACTCTGTGGGAGAAGGGGAGGGGTGATGATTTGGGAGAATGGCATTGAAACATGTATAATATCATATAAGAAATGAATCACCAGTCCCTATTCGATGCAGGATACAGGAAGCTTGGAGCTGGTGCACTGGGATGACCCAGAGGGATGGTATGGGAAAGGAGGTGTGAGGGGGGTTCAGGATGGGGAACACGTGTACACCCATGGTGGATGCATGTTGATGTATGGCAAAACTAATGCAATATTGTAAAGTAAAATAATAATAATAATAATAAAATTTTTAAAAAAGACAATTGAATTTTGGGATGTCCTTACGATGATTCTTTTCTAATACTCTTGAAATTATTTGAATAATTATATCCAGCCTTTATGCAAAGGTATAAATTCATGCAAATTTTTCTGTTTAGCAAATGCCAAAACATAAAGACATTGCTGTTTGTTCAGTTACTAAGTCACATTGGACTCTGTGAGCCCATGGATTGCAGCATGCCAGGCTTCCCTAAAACTTCACTAAATTATTACAAGGAGCAGAAACAATATATTATTTTGGGGTCCTTTAATGGACTGGGACTTGGTGGTCCCGAGATGACAATAAGAAAGTAAAAGAGAGAAAGAGGCTGATATTCCCTGGTTTAAGCAGAAACCAATAAAGTCCTTGACACAGGACTTGCATCTCTCACGAAGGCACCAGGCGCCCTCTCAAGGGGGTGAAGGCACAGACTGCCTTCTTGAGAGAGTCTTAGAAGCCCAGGCAGGAAAGTGAGAAAGATGTGTCTCTGTGCTCCACGGAATCAGCTGAAGAGAGAGAGAGAGAGAGATAAAGAAAGAAAGAAAGACACAGGGACCCAAGCTCTGATGGAACAAAGCTGCTTTAATGATTTTTCTGTGAGTATATATAGGCTGTAGTACAGTAAGTTTCTTTCATCAGTGATAAAGATCAGAAAACCAAACGCACAGTAACCTTTACAAAGGGAACAAGGGATGATGGTGGTCACAAGGTCAGGGGACAATCTATATCTCAAGAAAGGGGATCGAGACTATGCAGTTTTGTCGTAAAGAGAATGTTTACTAAAGGAGATTCAAGCCTGTCTCACACAATGACCCCAGTTCCTGGGAGAAGCATGCTGTTCCACTTAAAAAGAAACAAAGGACTTGTGAGAAACAGCATGTAGGAATCCTCCTGTTAAACATTTCCTGACAATATTATTATGTCCTTAAAAAAAGAATTGGGATTAAAAAGTTACATTTATGCCCTTTGTGTTAAAAGAAAAAGCACTGAAACACATGGAAGAATGCAAAAGAGAAATCATATGTTTAAAACGGAAGATGCAAGAAATAAACTGCCAAAAACACGGGATAAATCTCCTGATTTTTAAGGTTATCTTTTATATTTATCATATAGGTGCTAACCTGTGAGTTATCACTACACATGAAATGGTAACCACAGTCGTCATTGTTCAGTTGTTCAGTTGTGTCTGACTCTTTGCAACCTCATGGACTACAACATGCCAGGCTCCTCTGTATTCACTATCTCCCAGAGTTTGCTCAAATTCATTTCCACTGAGTCAGTGATGGTACTTAACCATCTCATCTTCTGGCAGCCACTTCTCCCTGTTGACTTTCACTCTTTCCCAGCATTAGGGCCTTTTCCAGTGAGTTAGCTCTTCACATCAGGTGGGCTAAATTTTGGGCTTTTATCTTCAGCATCCATACTTCTAGTGAATATTCAGGACTGATTTCCTTTAGAATTGACTAGTTTGAGCTCCTTCTCTCCAAGGGACTCTCAAGAGTCTTCTCCAGGACCATAGCTTGAAACCATCCTTTTTTAGTGTTCAGACTTCCTAATGGGACAACTCTCACATCCGTATATGACTACTGGAAAAACCATAGCTTTGACAACAGGGACACTTTGATTTGTCTAAGAAAAATAACATCCATGATGTTTTAATATGCTGCTGTAGATTTGCACAGATTCCTTCAAGGAGCAACTGACTTTTAATTTCATGGCTGCCAGTCAGTGTCCACAGTGATTGTGAAGATGAGAAAATAAAATCTGTCACTGCTTCCACATTTCCCCTATTTGCCTTGAAATGAATGGGACCAGATGCCATCATCTTAGTTTTTGTAATGTTGAATTTTTAAGCAGCTTTTTCATTCTCTTCTTTCAGTTTCGTCAAGACCTCTTTAGTTCTTTGCTTTCTGTCATAAAGGTGGTTGCCATCTGAGTATCTAAGGTTGTTTAATATTTTCTCCTGGCAATCTTGATTCCAGCTTGTGATTCATCCAGCTCAGCAATTTCACATGCTGTACTCTGTGTATAAGTTAAGCAAGCAGAATGACAATATACAAGCCTTGTCATACTTACTTCCCAACTTTGATCAGTTCAGTTGGTTCGTGTCCAGTTCTACTTGTTGCTTCTTGAGCACATACAAGTTTTCTCTGGAAAACAGGTAAGGTAGTCTAGTATCACAGTCTCCTTAAGAATTTCCCGAGAGGAGCTAAGGATGGCGGAGGAGTAGGACGGGGAGAACACTTTCTCCCCCACAAATTCATCAAAAGAACATTTAAACGCTGAGTAAATTCCACAAAACAACTTCTGAAATGCTGGCAGAGGACATCAGGCACCCAGAAAAGCAACCCAAGTCCTCAAAAGGGAGAGAAGAAATACAGCTCCAGTCACCAGAAACACCGACACAAGCTTCCCTAACCAAGAAACCCTTGACAAGCCACCTGTACAAAACCCCACACAGAGCGAGGAACTCCACAATAAAGAAAACTCACAAACTTGCCAGAATACAGAAAGGACACCCAAACTCAGCAATTTAAACAAGATGAAGAGACAGAGGAATACCAGCAGATAAAGGAACAGGAATAAAATCCACCAAACCAAAACTAAGAGGAAGAGATAGGGAATCTACCTGATAATAATTCCAAATAATTATAGTGAAATTGATCCAAAATCTTGAAATCAAAATGGAATCACAGATAAATAGCTTGGAGACTAAGATCGAGAAGATGCAAGAAGGTTTATACAAGGACCTAGAAGAAATAAAAAAGAGTCAATATAAATGAATAATGCAATAAATGAAATTAAAAACACTCTGGAGGCAACAAATAGTAGAATAACAGAGGCAGAAGATAGGATTAGCGAATTAGAAGATAGAATGGTAGAATAATGAATCAGAGAGGATAAAGAAAAACGAATTAAAGAAATGAGGACAATCTCAGAGACCTCCCAGGACAATATTAAACACCGACAACATTCGAATCTATGGGTCCCAGAAGAAGAAGACAAAAAGAAGACCATGGAGAAAATAACTTGAGGAGATAAGAGTTGGAAAACTTCCCCTAAATGGGGAAGGAAATAATCACCCCAAGTCCAAGAAAACCCAGAGAGTCCCAAACAGAGATAAACCAAGACGAAAACACCCCAATCCACATATTAATCAAATTAACAAAGATCAAAACACAAAGAACAAATATTAAAGCAGCAAGGGAAAAACAACAAATAACACACAAGGGAATCCCCTAAGGATAACAGCTGATCTTTCAATAGAAACTCTTCAAGCCAGGAGGGACTGGCCAAGACATACTTAAAAAGATGATGAAAGAAAATAACCTACAGCCCATGATTATTTGTACCCAGTCAATGGATCTCATCTCAGAATATGAAGGAGAACTCAAAAGCTTTCTCAGACAGCAAAAGTGAGAGAAGAGAATTCAGCACACCAAACCTAGCTTCTCCAACAAATACTAAAGGATATTCTCTAGACAGTGAAATACAAAAAACAGTGTCTACACTCGAACACCAAGACCATAAAGGAACTGGCCACGGGATCATACTTATCAGTAATTACCTTAAACGTAAATGGGTTGAATGCCCCACCAAAAGACAAGACTGGCTGAATGGATACAAAAACAAGACCTCTACATATGTTGTCTACAAGAGACCCACCTCAAAACAGGGGACACATACAGACTGAAAGTGAAGGGCTGGAAAAAGATTTTCCATGCAAATAGGGACCAAAGAAAGCAGGAGTAGCAATACTTATATCAGACAAAATAGACTTTAAAACAAGGCTGTGAAAGAGACAAGATGGTCACTACCTAATGATCAAAGGATCAATCCAAGAAGAAGATATAACAATTATAAATATATATGCACCCAACACGGGAGCGCCGCAATATGTAAGACAAATACTAACAAGTATGAAAGGAGAAATTAACAATAATACAATAATAGTGGGAGACTTTAATACCCCACTCACTCTATGGATAGATCAACTAAACAGAAAAATTAACAAGGAAACACAAATGTTAATGATAACATATAGACCAGTTAGAGCTAATTGATATCTATAGGACAATTTTCAATCCACAAAACAATGAATTTACACCTTTTTCTCAAGTGCCACATGGAAACTTCTCCAGGATAGATCAACATCTGGGCCATCAAATCTAGCCTTGGTAAATTCCAAAAAAATAGAAATCATTCCAAGCATCTTTTCTGACCAACAATGCAGTAAGACTAGATATCAATTACAGGAGAAAAAAACTATTAAAATTCCAACATATGGAGGCTGAACAACACCCTGCTAAATAACCAACAAATCACAGAAGAAATAAAAAAAGAATCAAAATTTGCATAGAAACTAATGAAAATGAAAACACAACAACTCAAAACCTGTGGGGACCTTTAAAAAAAGCAGTCCTAAGGGGAAAGTTCATAGCAATACAGGCATACCTAAAGAAACAAGGAAAAGTCAAATAATAACCTAACCCTACACCTAAAGCAACTAGAAAGGAAGAAATAAGAACCCCAGGTTAGTAGAAGGAAGAAATCTTAAAAATTAGGGGCAGAAATAAATGAAAGAAACAAAGGGACCATAGCAAAAAAATAACACAAGCCAAAAAGCTGGTTCCTTTGAAAGGATAATAAAATTGACAAACCATTAGCCAGACTCATCAGGAAACAAAGGGAGAGAAAAAACCAACTCAATTAAAATTTAGAAACCGAAAATGGAGAGATCACAAAGACAAACATGAATACAAAAGAAATCATAAGAGACTTCCTATCAACAATTTATATGCCAATAAATGGACAACATGAAAGAAAATGGGACAAATTCTTAGAAAATTACAACTTTCCCAAACTGGACCAGGAAGAATAAAAAATCTTAACAGACCCCATCACACGGAGGAAAATTGAAACTGTAATCAAAAATCTTCCAGCAAACAAAAAGCCCAGGTCAGACGGCTTCACAGCTGAATTCTACCAAAATTTAGAGAAGAGCTAACACCTATCCTGCTCAAACTCTTCCAGAAAATTGCAGAGGACGGTAAACTTCCAACTCATTCTATGAGGCCACCATCACCCTAATACCAAAACCTGACAAAGATCCACAAAAAAAGAAAACTACAGGCCAATATCACTGATGAAACATAGATGCAAAAATCCTAACAAAATTCTAGCAATCAGAATCCAACAACACATTAAAAAGATCATACACCATGACCAAGTGGGCTTTATCCCAGGGATGCAAAGGATTCTCAATATCCAGAAATCAATAATGTTATACACCACATTAACAAATTGAAAACAAAAACCATATGATTATCTCAATAGATGCAGAGAAGCCTTGACAAAATTCAACATCCATTTATGATAAGAACTCTCCAGAAAGCAGGAATAGAAGGAAACATACCTCAACATAATAAAAGCTATATATGACAAACCCACAGCAAACATTATCCTCAAAGGTGAAAAATTGAAAGCATTTCCTCTAAGTCAGGAACAAGACAAGGGTGCCCACTTTCACCATCTCTATTCAACATAGTTTTGGAAGTTTTGGCCACAGCAATTCACAGCAGAAAATAATAAAAGGAATCCAAATTGGAAAAGAAGAAGTAAACTCTCACTGTTTGCAGATGACATGATCCTCTACATAGAAACCCTAAAGACTCCACCAGAAAATTACTAGAGCTAATCAATGAATATAGTAAAGTTGCAGGATATAAAATCAACACACAGAAATCCCTTGCATTCCTATACACTAATAATGAGAAAACTGAAAGAGAAATTAAGGAAACAATTCCATTCACCATTGCAACAGAAAGAATAAAATACTTAGGAATATATCTACCTAAAGAAACTAAAGACCTATATATAGAAAACTATAAACACTGGTGAAAGAAAATCAAAGAGGACAACTAATAGATGGAGAAATATACCATGTTCATGGATTGGAAGAATTCAATATAGTGAAAATGAGTATACTACCCAAAGCAATTTATAGATTCAATGCAATCCCTATCAAGCTACCATGGGTATTCTTCACAGAGCTAGAACAAATATTTCACAATTTGTATGGAAATACAAAAAACCTCGAATAGCCAAAGCTATCTTGAGAAAGAAGAATGGAACTGGAAGGATCAACCTACCTGACTTCAGGCTCTATTACAAAGCCACAGTTATCAAGACACTATGGTACTGGCACAAAGACAGAAATATGATCAATGGGAACAAAATAGAAGCCCAGAGATAAATCCACGCACCTATGGACACCTTATCTTTGACAAAGGAGGCAAGAATATACAATGGATTAAAGACAATCGCTTTAACAAGTGGTGCTGGGAAATCTGGTCAACCATTGTAAAAGAATGAAACTAGAACACTTTCTAACACCATACACAAAAATAAACTCAAAATGGATTAAAGATCTAAACGTAAGACCAGAAACTATAAAACTCCTAGAGGAGAACATAGGCAAAAACTCTCTGACATACATCACAGCAGGATCCTCTATGACCCACCTCCCAGAATATTGAAATAAAAGCAAAAATAAACAAATGGGACCTAATTAACCTTAAAAGCTTCTGCACATCAAAGGAAACTATTAGCAAGGTGAAAAGACAGCCTTCAGAATGGGAGAAAATAATAGCAAAATGGAAGAAACAACAAACAACCAATCTCAAAAAATACAAGCAACTCCTACAGCTCAACTCCAGAAAAATAAAGACCCAATCAAAAAAATGGGCCAAAGAACTAAATAGACATTTCTCCAAAGAAGACATACAGATGGGCTAACAAACACATGAAAGATGCTCAACATCACCATTATCAGAGAAATGCAAATCAAAACCAGTATGAGGTACCATTTCACTCCAGTCAGAATGGCTGCGATCCAAAGTCTACAAGCAATAAATGCTGGAGAGGGTGTGGAGAAAAGGGAACTCTCTTACACTGTTGGTGGGAATGCAAACTAGTACAACCATATGGAGAAAGTGGGGAGATTCCTTACAAAAACGGGAATAAGAAATGCCTTATGATCAGCAATCCCACTGCTGGGCATACACACTGAGGAACCAGAAGGAGAGAGACACGTGTACCCCAATGTTCATCGCAGCACTGTTTATAATAGCCAGACATGGAAGCAACTAGATGCCATCAGCAGATGAATGTTAAGAAAGCCGTGGTCATATACACAATGGAGTATTACTCAGCCATTTAAAAGAATACATTTGAATCAGTCCCTAATGAGTTGGATGAAACTGGAACCTATTACACAGAGTGATTAAACCAGAAAGAAAAACACAATACATACAGTATACTAACGCATATATATGGAATTTAGAAAGATGGTAACAATAACCTGGTGTACGAGACTTCAAAAGAGACACCGAGGTATATATCAGTCTTAT
The DNA here is from genome assembly GCF_003369695.1 of Bos indicus x Bos taurus. Lineage (NCBI taxonomy): Eukaryota > Metazoa > Chordata > Mammalia > Artiodactyla > Bovidae > Bos > Bos indicus x Bos taurus. The sequence goes on from NW_020867902.1 coordinate 37,416, forward strand.
GGACTCTGTGGGAGAGGGAGAGGGTGGGGAGATTTGGGAGAATAGCATTGAGAAACATGTATATTATCAGTATGAAACGAGTCGCCAGTCCAGGTTTGATATACTGTACTGGATGCTTGGGCCTGGTACACTGGGAGGACCCAGAGGGAGG
>NW_020867903.1:0-34028 GCF_003369695.1 Bos indicus x Bos taurus
AAAGCTGCTTATTTGAGGCTGGGGAGAGGAGGAAGATTTTCATTTTTTATGACTATTTTTGAGTCTCTCCCACTACCCTTCCAAGATATCATGGTAAATAGGACAGCTCCTGCTGCCATCAGGGGCCTATTCAAGGGGGAGCCTAGTGATATATAGGAAACAAATATAAACTAACAGAGAGACATATAATCATGATAAAAGTCATAGTAAGAAAAACAAATGAAGGATCAGGAGACAGATAAGGCCTGTAATGGGTCATGGACAGTTATTTTAGAGAAAATCATCTAAGAAAGCCTCTCTGATGGTAAGATGATGAGAAGAGTCAAACAAAGTACAAATGTCCAGAAGCATAAAAACTTGGGGGTGTTCAAGAAACGGTGAGAAGGGCAGTGTGGCTGGAGAAGAACAATGGGAGGGAAGAAGGGTGTTTATGTATGTTTAGTGGCTCAGTTGTGTCCAACTCTTTGCGACTCTATGGACTGTAGCCTGCCAGGCTCCTCTGTCTATGGGATTTCCCAGCAAGAATACTGGAGTGGGTTACCATTTTCTACTCCAGGGGATCTTCCCAACCAGGTATCAAACCTGTGTCTCCTGCATTGAAGGTGGATTCTTTACCACTGAGCTACTAAGCAGTGAGCAGGGGCCAACTCAGGTTGACAGAGCAGAGGGCAGGTGTGAATGTTTCACTGCAGTGTAACTGGGAATCTACTGGTGATTTTAAGATTGAGTAAAGAGCAACTTCCCTGGTGGCCCAGTGCTTAAGACTCCATGCTTCCACTGTGGGGGATACGGGTTCGATCCCTGGTCAGGGGACTGAGATCTCATATGCCCGCACTATGGGTCCAAAAATAAATAAATAAAATGGAGAAGTAGCATTATCTTTTTTTTTTAAAAGAAAATCTTTTTTAAAAAAAAGGGAATATGAGGTACCATTTCACGCCAGTCAGAATGGCTACAATCCAAAAGTCTACAAGCAATAAATGCTGGAGAGGGTGTGGAGAAAAGGGAACTCTCTTACACTGTTGGTGGGAATGCAAACTAGTACAGCCACTATGGAGAACAGTGTGGAGATTCCTTAAAAAACTGGAAATAGAACTGCCTTATGATCCAGCAATCCCACTGCTGGGCATACACATTGAGGAAACCAGAAGGGAAAGAGACACGTGTACCCCAATGTTCATCGCAGCACTGTTTATAATAGCCAGGACATGGAAGCAACCTAGATGCCATCAGCAGATGAATGGATAAGAAAGCTGTGGTACATATACACAATGGAGTATTACTCAGCCATTAAAAAGAATACATTTGAATCAGTTCTAATGAGATGGATAAAACTGGAACCTATTATACAGAGTGAAGTAAGCCAGAAAGAAAAAACACCAATACAGTATACTAACACATATATATGGAATTTAGAAAGATGGTAACAATAACCCTGTGTACGAGACAGCAAAAGAGACACCGATGTATAGATCAGTCTTATGGACTCTGTGGGAGAGGGAGAGGGTGGGGAGATTTGGGAGAATAGCATTGAAACATGTATAATATCATGTATGAAAGAGTCGCCAGTTCCAGGTTCGATGCACGGTACTGGATGCTTGGGGCTGGTGCACTGGGACAACCCAGAGGGAGGGTAGGGAGGGAGGGAGGAGGGAGGAGGGGTCAGGATGGGGAACTCGGGTATACTTTTGGCGGATTCATTCGATATTTGGCAAAACTAATACAATATTGTAAAGTTTAAAAATAAATAAATTTAAAAAAAAATAAAAATAAAATAAATAAATTCATTAAAAAAATAAAACAAAGGGAATAATGATCTCTGATGTACTTTTAAAAAGCATTTTTAGGACCATGTAAAGAACAGATTCTAGGAGGACAAGGAGACTGTTTAGGAAGCTGCTGCCTGGTCTAGAGGGCAGGGAATGGAAACGTCTATCAGGGTGATCACAGTCAGGTGGCAGTAAGCACTCAACTTTCTGGATATAGTATTTTGAAAGCCTGCTTACTAAGATTTGCTGATGGCCTGGATGTAGGGAATAAGAGCGAAATCAAGGATGGAGTCCTGTGTTTTAGCCTGAGAAGCAGGATAATTAAGATACGAAAGTCTGATAGAGACACGTTAACTTTGAGATCGTTACTAGATATCAAAGTGGTGGTGTCTACTAAGTAAGCCATTAGAAACACAGTCTGGAGTTGAGGAGAGAGGGTCTGGGATGGAGGGTATTGATTTTGAAGTCATCAGCCCAGAGATGGCATATTTAAAGCCACGAAGCTGGATGAGGCTACCTGGGTCATAATGGAGGCAGAGATGAGGTTCCAGATGGAGATCAGGCGTACCACAGTACTTAGAGGAGGGGGGAGAGTGGGGACTTAGAGAAGGCAGCCAGTGAGGTAAGAAGCATGAGGCCTCTCTGAAGCCAAGAATGTATTTAGAGGATCATCAAATGCCACTAAAGGGTCAAGTCAGAGGAAGACAAAAATCAGCCTCTGGGTTTGGTAAGATTGTGGCCTTTGATGACCTTGATGAGAGCAGTGGAAATGAGAACTTGTGCAAAACGTGTTAAAAAGATAAGAAAGGTGAGGAAGTGGAACTGATTAACACTCATAAAAGAAGCTTTGATGGAAAGATACCAGGAAGACCAAAGCCTTCCAGAAAAATATGTACAAGGGCATGTTAAATTGAACAACAGTCCCACTGGAAAAAGATGGATCTTATGACAGAGAATTATCTTAGACATTCAGATTCTGAAACTCCAGTCTGGAGCAGGCCCCATGCAAAAAAATGGTCACAGCAGCGGGGCTACACAGAAGAAATCCCCCAGTCCACCCAGGGGTCTGAGAGGCTGCCACACTCCAGGTTTCCCCAGGACATCAGCGTCTGTCCAGATGTGCATAAATGGCCAAACGAACGTATGAACTATGACAAGTAATCCTCATCTCTTTCACCACTTTTTTTTAGCACATATATCAATGCTATTTTTGTGTGTGTTTTTTTTTTTAAATCTCTGACCTATCTTTAATTACTTTTTCATGAGTCTACCTTCAGACATCTGGTGACAGCTACAATGCTCCCTTAGGGCATTGATCTCTGTAGTAAAATCTAGACTACTTTATTAAGTACATTGTATTCATTTACTAATTCATGCTCCACCTCAGAGGAACCCACAAGTTGGACTTTAAGTCCTGACTAGCTAAGAATATCTGGAAATCCATGTAGTCACTCAGTGAACATCTGAGTGTCTGGCCCAGTTTGGTTCTTGGGGGTGGGGAGGGGAAGACAGGCATAAAGAGGTACAAATCAGAGAAACAAGTAGAAAAGCAGTGTTCTCATTTCAGCAAAATTCTACTTTATCTTGAATGCAATGTCTGGTTTACAGTAATATCTCATACATATGGAAAGCATCATTCAGTCAGAATATTTGCTCCCTGGAAGGAAAAGGTGTCATAAATCTATTCAAGCCCCTAATTTGTCTTTGCCCGAAAAAAACACTACCACCCAATATGTGATGAGAACTTCCTGAGCCACTGAGAAATTAGTGACATTTTTTCCTGATTACTGATAAAGGACGGTTTTGTACCTTCGTCCACTGCCACAGCATTCTGCTCGCGGAAACCAAATTCAGAATCATCTCACATATTTCAGGTTTGAACCTTCTGCAAGCATCAAAATACCCACAGCCAATAACTCCTGAAAAATAAACAAGATTGAAAGTACAAGCTTACTCAAGATCACAAAGTACATGTTTATCCAGTGAATAAATCATTACAAGGTGTGAAGAATTTCTCTCAAGATCAGCTAAGACTGGGAGTCAGCAGTGGGAGCAGCAAAGCTTAGTAACACTGATAAGTATTTTATATATTAAACCCTTTTAATTTTCCCAACATCCTACGAGAAAGAATCTGAGGTCGGTATTATTATTATTCCCATTTTTACTTATTTTTTATTGAAATATGGTCAACACACACTATTCTGGTATTTTCAGGTGTACAACATAGTAATTCAACATTCAAAACATCACACTGGTCAGAACGGCTGTATGAAAAAGTCCACAACAATAAATGCTGTAGAGGGAGTAGGGGAGCCCTCTATTACTTCCTGGGAATGTAAGCTGGTACAGCCACTATGGAGAACAGCATGGAGGTTCCTTTAAAAACTAAAAACACAGCTGCCATGTGATTCAGCTACCCAACTCCTGAGCATGTATCTGGAGAAACCATAATGTGAAAGGATACACACACCCAGTGTTCACTGCAGCACTACAGACAATAGCCAAGACATGGGAGCAATCTAAATGTCCATTGACAGATGAATAGATAAAGATGTGGTACATATGGGCAATGGAATATCGCTCAGCCATCAAAAAGAATGAAGTAATGCCATCTGCAGCCACATGGATGGACCTAGAGATTACCACACAATAACAAAGACAAACATCATATCTCTTATATAGGGAATCTAAAAAAATAATAATACAGATGAACTTACAAAACAGACCCACACACATAGAAAATAAAGTTAAGGTTTCCAAAGGGAAAAGAGGTGGTATAAAACTAGGAGTCTGAGATTACCATATACACATTTACTATTATAAATGATGGCCACCCCCGCTCCAGTACTCTTGCTGGAAAATCCCATGGATGGAGGAGGCCTGTGGGCTGCAGTCCATGGGGTTGCTAAGAGTCGGACACGACTGAGTGACTTCACTTTCCCTTTCCACTTTCATACATTGGAGAAGGAAATGCAGCCCACTCCAGTGTTCTTGCCTGGAGAATCCAGGGACGGGGGAGCCTGGTGGGCTGCCGTCTATGGGGTCACACAGAGTCGGACACGACTGAAGCGACTTAGCAGCATTATATATGAAATAGATAAGGACCCACTGAATAGCACAGAGAACTATAGTCAACATTTTGTAATAACCTATAAGGAAAATAATCTGAAAAAAAAAAGGGATATATACGTATGTACAACGGAATCGCTTTGCTGTACACCTGGAACCTAATGCAACATTGTAAATCAACTATACCTCAGTTAAGTGATCACCACAGTAAGCCTGATAACCCTCTGTCACCATGCAAAACTATTACTATATTATTGACTACATTTCTGTATATTATAATCCTAGGACTAATTTATTTCAAAACTGAAAGTTTGTACCTCTGAATCCCCTTCACCTATTTCACTAATCCTTCCATTCTTATCCCTTCTGGCAACCACCAAGTTGATCTCTGTATCCATGAGTCCGTTTCCATTTTGTTTTGTTTGCTAATTTGTTTTATTCCCCAGAGTCCACATATAAGTGAGACCATAGGTATTTGTCTTTCTCTGTCTGACATGACTTGCCATTTGCAACAACATGGATGGACACAGAGGGTATTATTATTCTCATTTTAATACGAGTTTACCAACTTACCCAAGATCACCCAGCTTATACGTGGGTGGATCTAAGGTTTGGACCTAAAGGAAACTTGGCTCTGGAACCCATAAAGCAGGCTTCGCTGAAGAGTAGAAGAGCTAGAAAAGAACTATTTCCTCATCTTATAGATGAGGAGAGGAGGTAGAGATAAGTAAAGCAAAATGTTCCAGGTCAAAGGAATTGGTTGTTGACATTAGTAGAATGTCAGGACCCCCATCTCCTGATCTGCAATCAGCAACAACCCTGGCCTGAGTGCTGATGTAATGGTTCCTAGGAAACACCCAGCCCAGTGAATCTGACATGATCACCCTCAGGAATGACTGTGTTATATGTCTATAGACTGTTTCTAAAGTCTCAAAGTGTGTTTGGTGTTAGACTGCAAAAAGATTTAACCCTACTTCGTGCCAGTGAGACTCAGTGTTGAGCTTTATGTTCAGTACTGAGCATGGTATTTTCAGAGGAAAATGAGTATGAATATTTGCCCAGAGACACATAGCAGGTTTGCAAAGGGTGGGGCAGCCCAAGAAACTCTTGGTTCTGTTCACATAAACCAAAGACGGGCAGCCTTGAGGGAACGTGAAATGGTCCAAAGTCATGGTTGGCTCTGTTAGACGCCTATAAGGCCTCTTTCTGAAGTCCTCTGATTCTAGATTTTCAGCTTCCTGTGGCACAAATGTGTTATATAAGATGTATGGGGTCAGGAATCAGAAAACATGATCATGTGTGTATGCTAAGTCACTTCAGTCATGTCCAACTCTTTGCGACCCTATGGACTGTAGCCCACTGGGCTCCTCTGTCCATGGGATTCTTCAGGCAAGAATATTGAGTGGGTTGCCATGCCCTCCTCCAGGGGATCTTCTTAACCCAGGGATCGAACCTGGGTCTCCTGCATTGGCAGGTGGGTTCTTTACCACTAATGCCATTTGGAAGCCCCAGAGAGCAGGATCAGCACCACATAACTGGGCAATTATTTCACTTCTCTGAGCCTGTTTCTAGTGTGTTTCTGTATCTCATTTCAATATTAACCATATCAAAGACTGTACAAAATAGTTTAACAAGTAAGCAAACACTCACATATAGACCAGTAGGACTGGGGGAGTACCACAACGCCCAGCACATCAGAAGTCTCTTTTGTCCAATCCCTCCTCCCTCCAGAGGTAGCCCACTGCTTTGGCTTCGTGAGAATCAGCAACTCGCTTTCCCCAAAACAGCTCTGCCACTTATTTCTTGAACTTTAACCCCTTTCTCTTAACTTTAATTTTTTGAAATTCAATTTAATGGGATTATGTTATAGGTTCCTCTGTGACTTGCTTTTTCCCCTTAATGTTGTAATTCTTGGCTTCATCTATTTTGAAGCATGTAGCTGACTTTGTTCACATTCACAGCTGCAGAGCACAGCATGTATGCCCACACCACAATGTCTTATCTGACTTCACTGTTGATACACATTTGGGCCACTACACGGGTTTTGCTGTCATGAGCACTATTCTATGAACCTTCTTGTGTAAGTCTTGTGGCACACATGTGCAAAATCAACTACAGATGGATTAAGGACTCAAATATGGAAGACAAAACTATGTAACATTTGGAAGGAAACATAGGCAAATATCTACATGACCTCTAGGTAGGAAAGGGCTTCTTACATGAGATTCCGAAAGCATCACCCTAAAGGAAGAAAATGATGAACTGGCATATACTTGGAAGTGGAACGGTGGTGGGTATGCACACATTCTACAACCAGTAATAATGTCCAGTCATTATCAAGAGCTTGTGGCAATTTATACTCCCAGTAGCAGTACTCTTGCCTGGAGAATCCCAGGGACAGGGGAGCCTCGTGGGCTGCCGTCTATGAGGCCGCACAGAATCAGACACGACTGAAGTGACTTAGCAGCAGCAGCAGCAGGGAAGAGTCTCACTTGCTTCACATTTTCACCAATGCCTGATATTTTGGTCATAATTTTTCATTTTTGCAAATCTAGTGATTATAAATGGCTTTTCCCTGGTGTTTTAAATGTTCATATTTCTAATGTTTACCATTTATTAGTCATCTTGTTTTCTCTTCTAAAATGCATGACTTTTGGTCCATATTTATATTAGGATGTTTGCTTTTTATCTGACTGAGTCATAGAAATTTTCAGAGTATCAGATTACTAAGTCTTTTGCTTTGTTACATGTTGAAATTTTTTTCTTCCATTTTGGGACTTGTCTTTATTTTATTAATACTCTTTTAATGTTGCTTTTTGAATGAACAGAAACTTTTCATTTTGGTCAAATTTATCATTTTCTTCCTTTATGGTCTATGCTTCTGAGTCTCATTTGAGAAGTTCTTTCCTACCCAGAGATCATTCAGATATTTTCCAATATTTTTTCCAAATGTTTTACAGATTTCTATATTTAAATCTTCAAAACTTCTGTATTGACTATAATGCTGGTGTGAGGTAGGGGTCCAATTTCCATTATTTTCACATAAGAATTACTAAATATTCCAGCACCATTTACTGAAAATTTTCTGTTCTCATCTATAGTACTTGCTATGTCAAACAACTAATGCCCACATATGAACGGGACAGTCTCCCTTATGTCTTCATGTATATAACTGTTATGGAATGGTTTGCGTGAGCCTAAATTTAGTGTCAAAATATTATTTTCAAATTTTAAAAAGTATGAGTTAGATTAATAACTACTGACCTGAAAGGATGTTCATTATACTTTATTAAAGAAAATTTCAAGTTGAAAAGGAAATGTATATAATATGATTTTGTTTTGGCAAAAACAATGACAAAACTCTGTGTACATGCCTTGTGTGTTTGTAAATGTTTAAAAGAATTATAATGTTTAAAAGAATCATATTCTTTAATAAAGAATGCAAGGTTATACTCCAAAAAAAATATCATTTTCACTAACATAGCAAAGTGCTGCATTTGACTTGGTGTATTATACTGTTAATCCATGATCAATGTGCTGTCATTCATTAGCTCAAATTTCTCTGATTAATCATGTCAAGAAAACCAGAACACAAAGGTCTGCTTATCTCTAAAGCTAACCTTAAACAAGACTGTTTCTAAATATTCCTGAGTCTTACGACAGGCTATAAACACGATTCTTCTTAGTATTTAGCTCCTGGCACTTAGTTGTCCATTTCAGATACTTAATCCTACCTCACACTGAGCCTTTTTATCTCATAAATAAGGTTTTGCATGGTTTATGTCCATTATGTAATGCAATAAAAAATTAACACCAAGAACTGTCATACCAAAGATTTTGTCTATTGAAGCGTTTGAAGGCAATGTGCAATTAAACACAGTAAATTGTCTTTTTAAACGTTGCGGAATATCATTTCGACCACCTCCAGGATGGATCATTGCTGCTATGAGCTGTACATCAACAATAGTGGTGAAATCTCCAGGCTTATCCAAGCTGTACATTCCTTCCATTTCCATCATCTGTCGCACAATCTCATTAGTTATCTGGAATTTTAAACAATAATATTTTAGTAACACATCACTCCATTTTTCTCCAAATTCCTATAAAATAGTACAGATGACATCAGAAAAAAAATGCTCAGCTCTTTTCAATGAAGTGTTTGTGAATGTTGCCTTCAAGGCAATTTAACTTAAATTGTACCACCCACGAACTCTAAACCTGGTGCAAATCCAATGCACTCTTTACCACTTGATAAATTTAGATATAGGAATTAGAGAATATTTGGTACAATTACAAGAGTTCTCAAAGTTACTAGTTTTACTACAGATATCTTTCACATTTCACATTCAACTTTTCAAAATACCTTAAATCAGATTATGGGATACTTTTACTCCTAACTGTTTTGGTATTGGATTTTATATCCCCAGCTTTCTTCTCTACAACCTATGCCACTGCTAACATTCCCGCTGTATTGAATTTTTTTCCTCTCTTAGTTCTAGAGATTTGGTTTTTCCAAGGCTCATCTTGAGACCCTGGATCACTTTCTAAGACATTCTTCTCCACTCATCCCTCAGCTGTAATCTTTATACAGGCTCCCATCCTTGGCTCTTCTCTATTTCTTTTCTGTTTCTATCTCAACTGTATATCCTAAAGAATCTCAACTCTGTAACTCAAGCTTCAGATTCTCTTCCAAACTCCACACTTGTACATCCAAATTCCTACTGGGCATCTCTGAATAGATAACATACAAGCCCTTCAAGTACAACACTCTTTCAGTCAACATTTAATGAATGGCTACTCTGTGTCTGGCCCTGTTGAAACACAGACAAAAATCCCTGTCTTCATGAAGCATACCTTCTTGTGGTGGAGACAAAACATACATGTGCACACCTGTATGTATGTATGTATATATATGTATGTTATAAGTCCTTTAGAGAAAATGAGCAGAGAAAGGAAACAGGCAGTGCTCATGGATGCAACTGAATGTGGAAGCAGGAGGCTTCATCTCATAAGACATATAATCAAAAACGTGAAGGAAGTGAGAAAGCTAACCATTCAGATATCTAGGGGAAAGGCATTCCAGGCAGAGGAAACAGCAGATGAAGAGGTTCTGAGTAAATGTTACATTCCATGTGTATAAGAATCAGTAAATGTGGCTGGAGGAGATTCATGGGAAGATGAGATCAGTGTAGGGTCTTTGGATCATGGGAGGATTTTGGCGTTTATATGCTATGCATCTCCGGGGAGAATTTGAGCAGAGGAGTGTGTCACAATCTGACACATGTTTTAATGGTTACTGATATGCAGATAGCTTGAGAGACACAAGGGAAATGGGGAGATAATGAGGAGATGTGTGTAATAATCAAGAAGAGAGATGGCAGCTTGCACCAGGCTTTAGCAATAGAGTGATGAGTAGTGGTCAAGACTTCTGTATAGTTTGAAGACAGGCTGAATGCGAAGTTGCTATTTCTTGAGATGGAGAAGACTATTGTAGGAGTAGGTTTGGGGAGTAACGGGAATTTCATTTTGGACATGTAAGTTGGACATCCAACTAGGCATTCCTAATTGGATTTTTAAAAAATCTGAATTCAGGAGTTCTTCATCTTTTAGATAACTAAATACGCTTCCCTCTCTCCTCACCTTATAGGAACTGCTGAAAGGTTTATCTGACCAGGATCCCTGCTGAATGGGAGAGGAAAAGGGAAAGAAAAAGAACAGCAAAGTCTCCCTGGGAGGTTGTGGCCTCAGAATGACACTGGAATAGACTTGCACCATGAGTATGCATGGCCTAGCTGGGCCAGAGACGCTCAAATATTAACCTTTCTTTGAGGTGATCCCAGCTGAATAAGCATTTAAGAATCCGACAGAAGAAAACTCAAAACCTATCCGGTTAGGGCACATTCATCTGAAGCTTTAAGAAACAGCCACAGGTAATTTTTCAAGGGCAATGACTTTGGAAGCAGTCAAAGATGCAGACAACAGACACTTTGAGTATGAACAAGACCTATTGAGACAAAAGAGAACAGACACAGATGTTATGGACTTCAGATGATGATAGTAACAGACACAGACTTTAAAGCAACTGTGCTCAACATGTTGAAAGAAATAGGCAGTGTAGCGTGCGTGCAGCCCCGGACATCCTTGTTCATGGGGAATAATTGCAATCCCCGATCCCAATCACGAATGGGGTTCAAGGGTTACCCGCGCCTGCTGGTGTTAGGGTAGGCACAAATGTTGCTGAAGAGATAAACATAATAAAACTCTAATAGGGCTACAAAAAAAAAGAAAAGAAGAAGAAAGAATAGGCAATGATTGAAAATAGATGCAAGGAATAAAAACTGTAAAAAAGTGATAACATAGTTGAAAGAAAAAGAACCAAACAGCAATTGAAATTAAACTCAGTGGATGAATTTGACAGCAGAGTGGACAAAGCAGAGAAGAACATTAGTGAGATGATGATAGAAAAGGAGAAATTATCTAGACTAGAAGCATTGGACAGAGAAAAGGTTAAGATGTACAGAAAAGAAGTACAGAAACATAGAGGGCAAAGAAGAAAATCTAACACACACTGGGAGTGTGATAAGAGGGGAAAGTAAGTGAGGCAGAGGCAATATTTGTAGAGAGAAGAATAAAAATTTTCTAGACTTGACAAAGAGACAAATCCAGAGATTGGTGAGTTCCAATAAATCCCAAGCAAATAAATACAAATAAATCTACACCAAGGAACATAATTCAAAGAGAAAAGAATTATAGGAAAGTAAGGTGGCAAGAGAAAAAAGGCAGATTTACTTCAGAGGTACAATGTGGTAGTTGACATCTCAACAGCAACAAGGAAAACAGAAGACAGAAGTCATATATTTAAAATGATGAAAGAAAATAACTGCCAATCTCAAAAATAAAGACTTTTGTAGACCAAAAAAAAAAAAAAAAAAAACCCTCCAAAATCAAACAAAACAAAAGTTTGTTATTAAAAGATTTTCTCCTAAGGAAGTTCTAAAAGTAGAAGAAACATGATATCAGATGGGAGGCCCAGGAATAAAGAGGAATAAAGAGTGAAAAAAGTGGTAAAGAAATGAGTCAGGCAAACAGAGAGTGAGTGTAAAAAATCAGTAGGGCTTCTCTGGGGCTCAGCAGTAAAGAATCTGCCAATGCAGGGGACATGGGTCTGATCCCTGGTCCAGGAAGATGACATGTGTTGTGGAAACACTAAGCCCGTGTACCACAGCTACTGCGCCTGTGTTCCGGAATCCAGGGGCTGCAACCACGGAGCCCACATGGCGCAACTATGGACGCCTGCCTGCCCTAGAGCCTGTGCCCGAGACAGGAGAAGCCACTGCAATGGGAAGCCCACGTACCATAACCAGAAAGTAGCCCCTGCTCATCACGGAGAAGGCGATGGCACCCCACTCCAGTGGGGTGGAAAATCCCATGGACGGAGGAGCCTGGTAGGCTGCAGTCCATGGGGTCGCAAAGAGTAGGACACGACTGAGCGACTTCATTTTCACTTTTCACTTTCATGCATTGGAGAAGGAAATGGCAATCCACTCCAGTGTTCTTGCCTGGAGAATCCCAGGGAAGGAGGAGCCTGGTGGGCTGCAGTCTATGGGGTCGGACACGACTGAAGTGACTTAGCAGCAGCAGCAGCAGCGGCTCATCACAGCTAGAGAAAAGCTCTCGCAGCAATGAAGACCCAACACAGCCAAAAATAAATAAATAATAAGCATTTTTTTAAATCTTAAAAAAGAAACAGTAAAATAATGTCTCATGGGAGGTTGCTTTGAAAATAGAGATACAGATAGCCAAAAAACAAGTGATAAGATGCTCAACATCACCAATTATTAGGGAAATGCAAATCAAAACTACAATGAGGTATCATCTTACACAGTTCAGAATGGCCATCACCAAAAATCTACAAACAGTAAATGGTGGAGAGAGTGTGGAGAAAAGGGAACACTCTTACACTGTTGGTGGGAATGTAAAGAGGTACAGCCACTATGGAGAACAGTATGGAAGTTCCTTAAAAAACCAAAAACAGAACTACCACATGATCCAACAATCCCACTCCTGGGCATCTATCTGGAGAAAACCGTAACTCAAAGAGACACATGTACCCCAGTGTTCACTGCAGCACTATTTACAATAGCCAGGACATGGAAGTGACCTAAATGTCTATTGACAGAGGAATGGATAAACACGTGGAATATATATACAATGGGATATTACTCAGCCGCAAAAAGGAACCAAATAATGCCATTTGCAGCAACATGGATCGACCTAGAGATTGTCCAACTGAGTAAGCCAGACAGAAAAAGACAAATGTGACAATATCGCTTATATGTGGAATCTAAAAAATATTATATACGTGAACTTATTTACAAAACAGAAAACAGAGTCATAGATGTAGAAAACAAACTTATGGTTACCAGAAGGGAAAAGTGGGAGGGCAGGGATGAATGGGGAGGCTGGGATTAACATACACACACTAACATAATAGATAATAAGGACTTACTGTATAGCACAGGAAACCCTACACAGTACTCTGTAATGACCTAGGTAGGATAAGGATCTAAAAAGAGTGGATTTATGTATATGTATAACTGATTCACTTTGCTGAACACCTGCACTAACACAGCCTTGCAAATCAACTACACTCCTATAAAAATAAAACTGGCGTTATACAATATAATGGTGACCAATACAATTTATGGTAACACAAAGAGAGATATAGACTTAAATACAAGTCAACAATAAAAGGATAAATCAGAAGAAAGATAAAGGAAATTGAAGTGTTCAAAGGTCACTGGATATAACAAAATGGGAAAGAAGAGCTAGACTTTCTTTATTTCAGATTATGTATGCAGGAGGCACTGTCAAGGGTAACCACTAAAACACAGAAATTGACTGCAGTAAATGGATAGGAAAGAAAACAAAAGGGAACAAAAATCAATGTGTTCTCAGTGGGAATAGGAAGAAGACTGCGGGACTTCTATGATCAGCTGAGGGCAAGGAAACGATGGTGTCCAAGGTCTGAGAAAAAGACAGTATGAAAGGAGCCTGAAAGTAAATGCCAGGACAGGAATAGACAGGATAAAGATACATAACACGAAACATGCAGTGCAATTTCTGGGCAGTACCAAGAGCTTAGCAGAGGTCCATAAATATGATTTTAAAGTGAAACCAGTATTGCGTATTTTTCTCCAGCTAAGTATAACTGCATAGATGCAGGTAGGTGGTGAGCAAAAAGGTTTAACAAGAATTTAACATGGTTAAGGTTTTCACAGATGAGTAGAGGGTATATGCTCCCATGATTATAATGATAGATTATGGAATTGTAGCTGGGGGAAGGAAGAAAGTGAGGAAATGAGAAGAAATGAAGGAGAGTTTGATGATGGTAGGAACAGTGGTTGACGGCTCCATCTGGTTGATGTTTGATGGCTCCATAAACAGTGGTTGATGCCCAGCAGTGGGATTTCTGGATCGTGTGGTAGTTCTATTTTTAGTTTTTAAAGGACACTCCATACCATTCTCCATAATGGTATGTATCTCCATAATGGCTGTATCTCTTTACATTCCCACCAACAGTGTAAGTGTGTTCCTTTTCTCCACACCCTCTCCAGCATTTACTGTTTTTAGGTTTTTTTGGATGATGGCCATCTGTAGTAGAGGAAATGAGCTATAGAGTGTGGATATAGTGATCAGAGAATAGAAGGGTTGAAATTGAGATAATGAAGGGATGACAGTTATTGATAATGACAAGGTGTAGGGTATGACTGCATCAGCCAGTAATTCAGACAGAGAAGAAGACATGATTATAGGGGAGTCCAGGTCAAGGAACTAAGAGGCCAAGATCATGTATGGAGACAAAGGTTGGCATCACTGAGAATTACGACAAGCAGGACTGGCTTCATAATTTGTGGGGGCCCAGGTCAAAATGAAAATGCAGTGTCTCTGTTCAAAAATCATTAGGAATTTCAAGACAGTGACAGCAGAGCATTAAACTATGTGCAAGGTTCTCTGATGTGCGAGTCTCTGCGCTATGACATATTGTACACACCATGAAAATTACCCTAGAGCCTGGGGCAGCCCTGGACAGAGAGTATCAGTGATCCAGGGACTGAAATCTTTGGCGGAGGGTTGTGGGGGTTGGGGGGCGATGCAGCACCAAGGGAACCAAGGACCTCTCCCTCACATCCAGGTGAGAAGTATGCAGGGAAAGCAGCATCCTCGGTTTCCCACTGGAGCAAGATGGTGAGGAAAAGCTCAGAGGAGAAGCTGAATTTTCAGGGAATTTTGCAATGCAGGAGATCTGTGTTCCATCCCTGGATCAGGAAGATCCCCTGGAGGAAGAAATGGCAACTCACTCCAGTATTCTTGCCTGGGAGATCCCATGGACAGAGGAGCCTGACGGGCTACAGTCCATGGGGTCACAAAGAGTCGGACACAGCTGATCGACGAACACTTTCACTTTTCACTTTGTGGATGAATCATGACCTCTGAGGGCACACAGAGGGTTTTCAGGAGGGAATGTAGGAGATGGGGTCAGAGAAGGGCCAAGCAGAACTGATGGGAATTAGTCTCAGGCTGAGCATGGATGGACCTGGGAGTCCTGACCTCCTGGTGACATCAAAGGTAAACCTGATGTTGGTGGAAGGGATGTGACTGGTCCTGGTGGGCTCTGGTGGATGTTGTTGAAAAGGCAGTGGACAGCAGTGGGAAGAGGTGTTGGGGATCCCACCATGAACATGCTGAACCCAGGTGGTAGCATCTGTGAGGTCCTCTAAGGGAAGTGAGTCTGGGGTTGATAGACGATCACAAATAGGTCAGTGGTGTATAAAAGAGCTATCTCCTTTTTTCAGTGTTTTCTAAACATCACATACTCCTGGAAAAGAGTATGTAGAGTGAGAAATAAGAGAACAAAGATAAAACCCTGGGGAAAGGAAGAGAGAAGCCAGAAAGTACACTGAAATCAAGCAGCCAAAGAGACCAAAGGGAACATGGGGAGAAGCATACAGGGATTTCAAGAAAGGAGAAGGTCACCTATCACCAAGAGGTCAAAAAAGACTGAGAATTTATTACTAGGCTTAATCAAGTGACGGTTATTGATCTCTTTATATATAACCAAGTGAAAGTGAAAGTGTCAGTTGTATCTGACTCTTTGCAACCCCATGGACTGTAGACCACCAGACTCCTCTGTCCATGGAATCGTGCAGACAAGAATACTGGAGCATGTTGCCATTTCCTTCTGCAGGGGATCTTCCTGACCCAGGGATGGAACCTAGGTCACCTCCTGCATTGCAGGCAGATTCTTTACCATCTGAGCCACCAGGGAAGCCCATATATATAACCAAGAATACTGGTTAAATATCACCCACATGAGATATTTTAGTCATACCTGATCTCCCCATTCATTAATCACGGGCATATTAATGTCATCAATAAATACAGTCATCTTTCTGCCTCCAGGTGGCCCGTATGTGCTTCCCATCCGCTTGTCCACATAGCTTTCAATTGTTCTCTAGAGAAAAGGAAACAGTCTGTTTTATGCATTACACTTCAGTCCATTTCTAAAAATGATGAGCATGCTTTTCAGAGTAGAATATAACTGACTTATTTATTTAATGGGTGATGTTATTATTCAAATAAATACTGTGAACTTTAAAAAATAAGTTGTTGGACTGTTTATCATTAATTTACATCAAACGACACTCCAATGTTCAGCTTCAACTTCACTATTAGGCCAAAATATGCTGTTTGAATGTGGCTTCAGTCTCAGCCTTAGGAAAGTTAAATAGCTGAATGGCAACTGCAATACTGATTCTTTCAAGATGCGTCTACAGTCAGCCCTTCATATTCATGGCTTCCAAGTCCTTGGATTCAACCAACTTCCATCAAAAGTATTGGGGGCAGGGGTGGGGGGAATTCCAGCAAGTTTCAAAAAGCAAAACTTGAATTTGTCTCACACTGGAAACTATTCACATAGCATTTACAACCATTTACATAGAATTATCATGTATTAGGTACTATAAATAATCTAGGGATTATTTTAGAGTATATGGGAGGATATGCACAGGTTATTCGCAAACACTACCCACTGTATGCAACTGAGTACTCCCAGGAGTCTTGGCACTAATCCTCCATGGATACTGAGGGACTATATATATCAATGTTTTATTTGCATATACATGTATCAACTACTTAATATATTTAATAAGTTAATGACTACTGCAAAGGATAGATTTTACCTGAAACATCATTGGTTCTGTGGCAGATGAAAAGTTTAGACTTTTAGATAACTGTACTTCTGGGTCATATTTTTTCAAATAGGCCTTAATCATTACAGTTTTTGCAGTTCCCTGCTCCCCTGTGAGTAAAACAGCCTGCAATGGTAGGATAATCATGTTAAAAGGTGTTATAAAATGTTTAGTTTTAAACATATTATGGTTCTGGTAGCCATTCTTTCATTCTATAAATTAACGGTAGGTTTTAGTTACTTTTAAGAATTAAACCTACATCAAAATAAATCCTAGTTGAATTAAAGCCATAAATGTACAATGCATGCTGGAAGAAAATGTACTGGAAGAAAACGTGGGTGAGTGGTCACGTGACCAGGGGAGGGACTTTGTAGGCAGACATCCACTTTCCTTAGCAAGCTGAAAATCAGCAGAGTTCGAGCGTGTTTTGGGAACCGGAGTTCACTTGCCAAAAGGTTTCTTTGAAATGACACCACCTCCAGCCCTCTGTACTTTACTTTTCCCACTTGTGGTTGTAAAAAGAGTTGTGCTTCTTACATGGTCTGCAATGATCTAAGAGACTCAGGAAACACAGGCTACTGGCCCCACATATCAAAGGGATGACTTTAGTGAGTCCAGACCCGAATCTTTCCATACATGGAAAGTGCTAAATTCCTTAACTTGAGACACCTGGGTTTTTGTTTGTTTGTTTGTTTGTTTTCATTAAAAAACATCATTTCATGATGTTCCGACTACCTGGTTTTTGGTTACAGAAATTTCTATATATCCTGACTTCCCCCCTCAAACTTTGCCGCATCAGAACACTATCTGAGATGCTGTGTCCTGGACTTGAAGTCTGAAGAATGTCCACCAAATAGGTACGGGGAGGGAGGTGGGAGGGGGGGTTCAGGATGGGGAACACGTGGTGGATTCATGTTGATGTATGGCAAAACCAATACAATATTGTAAAGTAATTAGCCTCCAATTAAAATAAATACATTTAAATTAAAAAATAACATAACTCTCAGCTTTTAGATTGTGCATTTTTTTCAGTCAACAAAACTATCAAACTTACTTTATGCTGTTTTGCAATGGTGTCTATCAAAAAATTTGTTCTAACATTGTCAACATTTGGAACCAAAATTGATGAATATTCTGGAACACTGTCAGTTGGATAATAATATGGCTGAAGTTTCTTATTCCAATGCTCCCAATCACCTATGCAATAATTAAAACGGATCTTAATAAAACTGCATTCTTCAAAAGTTATCTCAGAATACAAAAATATAAGTGCTATAAACAATCAACAGAAATAAACATTTAAAACATCTTCATGAAACATATTAACCTATCTGCTAAGCTAATGTACGTGGCATCTGATAATTTAAATTTGTTTTGCCTCTTTAAAAAATAATCTTTAAATTATTATTTATCTAGAGAGCTCTGACCTAAAATGGAATTACAACCAATGATACGTTTAGTATCTACTAAGAAAGCCACATTAACTAAAAGGATGGGTTAGCTCAGACTGTGAAGAATCTGCCTGAAATGCAGGAGACCCGGTTGCATCCCTGGGTCGGGAAGATGCCCTGGAGAAGAATGGCTACCCACTCTAGTATTCTTGCCTGGAGGATCCATGGACAGAGAAGCAGAGTTATACATGACTGAGCGACTAACACAACCACCACATTATTGTTATAATAAGCATTATAAGTACATTCCATCAATTCTAAGAAAAGTATCTTATTTACATTTTAGCATCTCTGGAAAGCACCATTCAATCTATGGTGTCAGCATCGCTGTTAGTCATGCAAACTTGGCCAGAGATGTTTATATTGTGGTCATTTAAATGGAATGACCCTCATTGTTGATTGCATTATTGAATTTAACTGCCATTTTAAAGATCTTCCAAAAAAAAACACAATTCAGAAATTTACCCAAAAAGTAACTGTGTACATAGAATGCATGGAAAGAGAGAGGAAGAGTACACATTTGATAGCAGCAAAGCAAATATTCATCACTGGAGGAACAGCCTTGATTTCAACTTTCCTTGCAAATTATGGAGTCCTATGTTATGTGTATGTTTAAGTTTTAAGGATTAAACATTAGTGGCTAAAGGGTTTTCCATAGAGGCTGCATCTTGTGCACCACTGTGTAGTTAGCAAAGTGGGCACAATGTTCAATGTGAGAGCTGTACTTGTTCCACATTCTTGCCAGAATTTGGTATTATGAACCCTGCCATTTTCAGTTCAGTTCAGTTCAGTTGCTCAGTCGCGTCCGACTCTTTGCGACCCCATAAATCACTGCACACCAGGCCTCCCTGTCCATCACCAATTCCCGGAGTTTACCCAAACTCATGTCCATTGAGTCGGTGACGCCATCCAGCCATCTCATCCTCTGTCGTCCCTTTCTCCTCCTGCCCCCAATCCCTCCCAGCATCAGAGTCTTTCCAATGAGTCAACTCTTCGCATCAGGTGGCCAAAGTATTAGAGTTTCAGCTTCAACATCAGTCCTTCCAATGAACACTCAGGACTGATCTCCTTTAGGATGGACTGGTTGGATCTCCTTGAAGTTCAAGGGACTCCCAAGAGTCTTCTCCAGCACCACAGTTCAAAAGCATCAGTTCTTTGGTGCTCAGCTTTCTTTATAGTCCAACTCTCGCATCCATACATGACTACTGGAAAAACCATAGCCTTGACTAGACGGACCTTTGTTGGCAAAGTAATGTCTCTGCTTTTTAATATACTGTCTAGGTTGGTCATAACTTTCCTTTCAAGGAGTAAGCGTCTTTTAATTTCATGGCTGCAGTTCCATCTGCAGTGATTTTGAAGCCCAGAAAAATAGTCAGCCACTGTTTGCACTGTTTCCCCATCTATTTGCCATGAAGTGATGGGACCAGATACCATGATCTTAGTTTTCTGAATGTTGAGCTTTAAGCCAACTTTTTCACTCTCCTCTTTCACTTTCATCAAGAGGCTCTTTGGTTCTTCTTCACTTTCTGCCTTAAGGATGGTGTCATCTGCCTATCTGAGGTTATTGATATTCCCATTTTAGGCATTAAATTAATTAGAATTTAGTCATTCTAGTGACTGTGAAGTGATACCCCATTGCAATTTTAATTTGCATTTCCCTGATGACCAATCATGTTGAATATCTCTTCATATTCTTTTTTTCACCATTCATAAGTCTTTGGTACAGCATCTATTTAAAGTTATTATTGAATTGCAAGAGTTCTTTATGTATTCTGGATAAAATTCTTTTATCAGATATATGTCTCTTAAATATTTGTTTCCATTCTGTGGCCAAAATGGGTCATTTTATTTTCATAGTGACTTTTAAAGAGATGTTAACTTTAGTGAAATCATGACGTAGTGTTCCACCTTTGTTTTTTAAAAATTGATTTGGTTATTCTTTGCATTTCCATAAAAGTTTATAATAATTTATAAATTTTAACCAAAAAAAAAAGCCTATTGAGATTTTTCACTGTGATTGCACTAAGTGTATAGATAAGTTCAGGGAAAGTAACATCTTAACAATACTGTATTTTCTGATTTGTACACTGGATTTATCTTTCCATTTATTCAGGGCTTCTTTAATTTCTCTCAGCAGTTTTATAGCTTTCAGTATACAAATTTTATACATATTTCATTAAATTTATCCCTATATATTTCATTTTTGGATGCTATTTTGAATTCTATATTAAAATTTCAGTTTCCAATTTGTTGCGAGCGTACAGAAATACAAATTATTATTATATACTGTTCTTTCATTCTGTGACCTTGCTAAACTCATTATACTAGTTCTAACAACATTTTGGAGGGAGGTTATAATATCTGCAAGTAAATAGAAATTTACTTGTTTTTTTTCCAATTTTTTCCAATAGATATTTCATTTGTGTGTTTGTTTGTATTTATTTATTTACTGCCTTTTTGCACTGGCTAAAACATTTGGTACAATGCTGAACAGAAATGGTGAGAAAGGATATTCTTGTTTCTGAACCTTGGAGGTATTCAGTCTTTCACCATTAAGTATTTGTTGAGTTACTAAGTCACGTCTGATTCTGTGTGACTCCATGGACTGCAGCACACCATTCAGTATAATACAGCTTTTTTGAAGATATTCTTTATTATAATGATAAAGTTTCTAATTCTAGTATCCTGCGAGTTTTGTCATAGTTTTATCATAGAAAAATGATCCTTCTACCATAGAAGAATGTTAAAATTTTGTCAAATGTACTTTCTGCATCTATTTAGATGACACATAAATTGCTTGGTTTTTTGTATATCAATATGGTGAATTACACTGACTGGTTTTTAAACGTTAATCCAATCTTCCACCCCTAGAATAAATGCCCAGCATCTACACTGTCAAATGTACTTTCATTAACATTGTTTCTAATAATCACTTCTTCTTTTAACATCTTTAGGGTCTGTAGTAATGTTTCCTCTCTCAACCTGGCTCATGGTAATCTACTTCTTCTCTTTTTTCCCCCTAATATCTCTGGTAAGAAATTGACCAATTTTACCGCTCTTTCCAAAGAACCATCTTTGGATTGGCTCTAAATTGTAAGAGAATTAACATCTAGGTTTAAGGATTTATTTCATAATTAGCTTCTTTTAGGGAGCGGTAAGCTGGGCCCTGACACATATGGTGGGTTAGGGAGCCGAGGCATGGGATTTTGCCAAGTCTACTACACATAAGTAGGGTCCCTATCTGCTTGCTTCATTCTCTGATTATTCTGATGTTTCCAACAAAGAAGTTCTAAGACTGCATTACCACACTTTGCATCATGAAGAATCTGTGTTCTCTATACTTCTACCCTTCCTCTTCAAGCAATAGAAAAAGAGGTACTGCTAACTTATTTATGGTAGACTTCACTTAGATAACTGGGAAAGGGGAAGTCAAGAGCCTCTATAACCATTCCCAGCTCATATGCAAAATCCTAGTCTTGTTTCCATAGATGCAATTTAAAAATAGTATTAGCAATTATGTTACTCACAATTGGTTTAATATTTCCCATAGAAGATTTTATGGAGTTTATCTCTATTCCATTAAAAAAAAAAATGTTTTGTTTTTTTTTTCAGACGTAAGTCACTGTGCTTACCATAATCAGTAACATAGAACTCATACATGGTTTGAGTCAAGCCTTTAGGTATTTCTGGTAAATCTAACTTGCTTTCATGACTTCTCATAAAAGCTTCAAGCTTGTCTCTGCTTTCCAGTTCCAGAAGGGCTCCTAAACTCCACATTAGAGCAAACACAAATAATTTATGAAGATGTTCGACACACGAAATGCCACCTTCTTCTTTGGAGGGGATTAAACCTTCCAGAAGATTGAGAGACTGAAATATTTAAAATACAATAAAAGTAAGTGTTATATTTAGATTTTAAAATAAACATTTAAATATAATAATAACTTTAAAAGAAGGAGAGAACGGGAGAAGAAAACAAATCCATATATCCCCAGTTATGGCTTGATCAGTGTCCTACAGCCAGTGGCATTTAGAAGAAAAGTCATTCTGCTTTAGGCAGACTACATGCTGCTGCTGCTGCTGCTGCTAAGTCGCTTCAGTCGTGTCCGACTCTGTGCGACCCCATAGACGGCAGGCCACCAGGCTCCCCCGTCCCTGGGATTCTCCAGGCAAGAACACTGCAGTGGGTTGCCATTTCCTTCTCCAATGCATGAAAGTGAAAAGTGAAAGTGAAGTCACTCAGTCGTGTCCGACTCTTAGCATGACTGCACAGAAAAGACACCAAACTGGGAATGCGGAGGTGTGGTTTCTTCCCCCAACTCATGCCCCTAACATCTCTGAGTCTCAGTTTCCTCATCTGAGCAGCAAAAAGCCTAGACTAGATGCTTCCTTAGGTAGTTTCTGGTTCTAAAGTTTGGTTATTCCAAATTTTATAGATCAAAGATTTTATTTATTTTTAACATGTTGCAAGGCTCAGCACACTGTGGCCCCAGGGGCCAGCCACTTGCTTAGCAAATGAAGTGTTTCTGAAACACAGTTAGTCTCGTCCATTGCGTCTGGCTGTTTCTATATTGCAACAGTAGAGCTGAGGGGTTGGGATGGAAAATTGTGCAAAGCCTAGAACATTGACTATTTGCCCCTTCAAGAAAAAGTGTGTCAACTCCCACATGGCATCAAAAAAAAAAAAAAAAAGAAAAAAAGTATCTACAGTAAGACATCCTTTGTCTTTCAAAATAAAATCATTTCAATGATTTGTGAGCTTCATGAATTATTTCTAAGCCACCCAGCCTCCCTGACTGACGTCCTTCACACTGACAGAGAATCAGAGCTCTAGAATGGATAATGAGAGATCACATATGGACTAGAATCAGGAGAGCCTTTGAAAAATCTAAGGAATAGGGTAGGGAAGGAGATGGGAGGGAGGTTCAGGATGGAGGGGACACATGTATACCTATGGCCAATTCATATTGCTGTATGACAAAAACCATCATCAAATTGCAAAGTAATTATCCTCCAATTAAACAAATACATCTTTAAAAAAATATATAAAAGAAACAGAAAAAAAAGAAAGAGAAAGAAATTCACGATTTGTTCTGTTTCTTCCAAAGACTTAAAAGGAAAACTGAGTAGAGGGGGAAAATATAAGGTTACAAACTACTTGGAGAGCTGCTTCAAGGTTTTCCCTATCTAATACATACACTAAATTTGCAAAGCCAAGACTTCCACCCAAATTTTCCTGCTTGCCACCAGCTCCTTGTTGTGCTTTCTGTAGAACTACCAGCTCTATTTATCTTGTCTGCTCTCATTTTTGGACACTCTTTCTGGGAAGGTTAGACTGAGCTTGAATGGTGGGAAAGATAGTTCATTCCGCTTCCCCTGACAATACCGCCCTGGGAGGTGAAACTCATGAAGACATGGCAGTAAGTGAATCAATAAGATCTTTAATAGGAATCCAAATTCTCAGACGCTTCACTGCCACATCACAGAAAGATTTTGATGTATTCTGTGAACCTTCCATTTCAGATACCTCTAGACTGCAACTGAGTGTGTGGGGGGGAGGTGGGGGGAATTTCAAATCTTAAGCAATGAGTGTACAAAAAACATATCTTACTTGCACAATATAGTTGCACTCTAAGAGCTGCATTTTCGGATTGAGGTTCAGTTTCATAAATGTATATGCATCCTCAAATATTTTATCATACAGAGTTAGGAATACATTATTTTCCTGAGTAGTACGCTTCTTCAACCATGCCTACAGCAAAGAAACAGAATCTCTGTTTATAAGAGAGCAAGACATGGAGAAAGCGAGACATGGAAAGATACTAAATGCGCTTCTGTAGGTCTCCAGTCCCCACCTGCAGGATTGGTCTCCAGCTGAGGGCAGAGCTGCTGATGTACACCATGCCCATCCTAGAAACCGTGGCTGGAGAGGCGTTCTCGATATTGTGGACTTCAAACAAAAGCTTGCAGCTTGGGGCCATGGGGATGCGATCTCCGTTGGCCAGTGTGAGGGTTTTATTGTCATCCAACACGGAATTTAAGTTCTCAATCCAAATGGCATCCACAGGGCCATCTAAAACGAGGAAAATGTTTTCACCTGCCAAAAATAAGAACAGAAAATCACTTTTCACCTGTGGATGATCAAAAAAGAAAATTAAAATACTGAGTTGCGGATAAACTGGCAGGAAAAAAGAATGATCAGCAGAAAAGAATTTGCGTGTACCTTTTTTAGCTTTTAATGTTTTTCTCCACAGAGTAGAAAAAATCCCGTCTGTCCAGTCATTGGTCGCTGTGTCCAGTCGGCCAAACATCTGAGGAGCCGTAATAGCTTTGGGATTCATTCTCATTTCCCTGTGAGGCCTTCCACACTCTGTCAGTGCCTTCATCAGGATTGTTATGACCATTGTCTTCCCAGACCCGCTGGGCCCAAGAGTCATCAAACCATGACGGACCAGAGACGTCTCATACAACTACACAATGAGATGATCAATCAAAAAATATAACTTAGGAGTCTCCTGCACACGTTCATAGAAGTCATGTGAAGAAATTTTAAAAGCTTTAAACAGGATCTTAAAAGCTTTAGATAGTAACTGGTTCAGTACTTAAAAATGGAATATGACCCCTCCAAAACTGTTTGTTTCATGGAAGGTGAGTAGCAAACTTTTAAAACGTTAAAAGTGAGAAAGTGATGACAATGTGGGACTTTAATTACATTTTGGAAGTAATCAATTCAGGATCTAGTTTTTGCGTCTCAAACTACTTGATATGACAAACTCCTTGTCATTTCAGTTTGCTGATAACATAGAAGTGGTTTTTCCACAAACAGGCTTTCTCTGTATCACGTGTGGTGATACCGCCCCCTAGTGGTGGAAAGCAGCGATACACAGCATCTCTGCCAAGACCCAAGTTAAACATCAGCCTTCTGGTTCTCCAGAGGCACAGCTGGACGTTGAGTTTCCTGTACAAGCGAGTGATCATCAGGGAAACTTGTAATGGAGTAAGGGAAGGACAGGAACGGGGACAGGTCAAGCGTGGTGTGACTGAAGACAAAAATCCTGTAGAGGGGAGACTTAAGGCTGGCCCTCGGGGCACCTTTATACCTGTTTCAACTGGAAGCAGGAGAACTTGACTTTTTGACTGCATCACCCATAAGTCTTTATCGAGTGTTCTGTTGGTTTGTTTTTTTTTTTAATTATTTATTTGGCTGTGCCAGCTCTTAGTTGCAGCATGCAGGATCAAGTTCCCTAACCAGGGATCAAACCCAGGCCCCCTGCATTGGGAATGCATAGTATTAACCACTAGACCACCAGGGAATTCCCCACATCAACCATATGTCCTTAACTAAGGAAGGGTTGTTTGGGGGTAGGGGAGAAAAAACTCCCATGCGCTGTCTGCACTTTGCACCTTCCAGAAAAAGTGGCACTGACCCTCCTGCAGAGAGTGGTGTGTTTGGGATTGGAATCACAGTTCTAGAAGTCAGGGAAGGAGTGCAAGGTTGAGGTAAGAGAGATTCAAGGAGACATACAAAGAACATGGACAGTGTCTGTTACAAAGTCCTCTCTACAGTTTTCTTAATGAAAACAAAAAGTCAAAGGTCTCATAGCTGATCAGAGTAAAATTTGAGTTACTTTCCTAAGTTTTAGATAGAAATGTATTAGCTCTGTAATCCATAGTTTAAAAGCAACAGAGGTACTGGCCATATTATATTCAACAGTAATGTGTTTGACATTAAGTAACAACACAATATTCTAGTCCCCCACCAACTGAGAGAACTAAGATTTCAGTGCTCAGTATACTGTGTGCATTGTTGTTCAGTGGCTAAGTCATGTCCGACTCTGCGCCCTCATGAACTGCAACACACCAGGCTTCTCTGTCTTTCACTATCTCCCTGAGTTTGCTCAAACTCATGTCCATTGAGTCAGTGATGCCATCCAACCATCTCATCCTCTCTCACCCCCTTCTCCTCTTGCTCTCCATCTTTCTCAGCATCAGGGGCTTTTAAAATGAGTCAGCTCTTGCATCAGGTGGCCAAAGTATTGGAGCTTCACCATCAGTCCTTTCAATGAATACTCAGGGTTGATTTCCTTTAGGATTGACTGGTTTGATCTCCTTGCTATCCAAGAGACTCTCAAGAGCCTTCTCTAGTACCATAGTTCAAAAGCATAAATTCTTCAGTGCTCAGTCTTCTTTATGGTCCAGTTCTCACATCCTTTATGACTACTGGCAAAACCATAGCTTTGACTATACAGACCTTTTTCAGCAAAGTGATGTCTCTGCTTTTTAATATGCTGTCTAGGTTTGTCATTGCTTTTCTTCCAAGGAACAAGCATCTTTTACTTTCATGGCTGCAAGTCACTGTCCACAGTGATTTTGGAGCCCAAGAAAATAAAATCTGTCACTGTTTCCACTTTCCCCCCATCTATTTGCCATGAAGTGATGGGACCGGATGTGATGATCTTAGTTTTCTGAATGTTGGGTTTTAAGCCAGCTTTTTTACTCTCCACTTGCACCCTCATTAAGAAGGTCTTTAATTCCTCTTCACTTTCTACCATTAGACATATGTCATCTGCATATCTGAGGTTATTGATATTTCTCCTGGAAATCTTGATTCCATCTTGTGCTTTATCCAGCCTGGCATTTTTCATGATGTACTCTGCATAGAAGTTAAGTAAGCAGGGTGACAATATATAGCCTTGATGTACTCCTTTCCCAATTTTGAACCAGGCCATTGTTCCATATCTGATTCTAACTCTTGCTTCTTGTCTTGCATGCAGGTTTTTCGGGAGGAAGATAAGGTGGTCTGGTATTCCCATCTCTTTAAGAATTTTCCACAGTTTGTTGTGATTCATACAGTCAAAAGTGCTAGCATGGTCAATGAAGCAGAAGTAGATTTTTTTTTTTTAATTCCCTTGCTTTTCTATCATATAGTGGATGTTGGCAACTTGACCTCTGGTTCCTCTACCTTTTCTAAATCCAGCTTGTACATCTGAAGTTCTCAATTCACCTGTATGCACATCACATGTAAAGTGAGGTTTTCCCAGAATTTTTTTTAAATGGAATGATTTCCATTACATAGATGATGAAAAATACGTTGATTTCTCCCAATATATTTTCTTTCTAAGATTTGAATCTGTCTCATACACTTGCACTGGTTAAAAGAATAAGTTAAGAATCATTACTTTTCAAATGCAGTTTTGACACTTTCCACAATTTCAATGCCTTCATTTTCCAAGGCACTGGAAAATACTCTCAATGTGTCAAGCTCATAGGGATTTAATTCAGCAACTCTGCAACAGTTTCAGGGATCTGCTTGATAAAATCACTGATAGGTTGTCACAAGGATAAAATGTAATTGACAGAAAACACACCAAGAGACACGGGCAAAGGATTTAGTTTAGGTGTGAACACGCCCACATACGAAGCAGAAGCAGGGTAGCAGCCCCAGATTCCTTGGGCTCCATGCCCCATGAAGGCCCCCAGCTATGGCATTCCATTTCCCTGTGGGTTTTTTTTTTTTTTTTTGGTCATGCTGCATGGCTCGTGAGATTCCAGTTCCCCAACCAAGAATGGAACCCAAGGCCCCTGCAGTGGAAACACAGAGTCCCAACTACGGGACCACCAGGGAAGTCCCTCCCTGCATTTTCATAATCTACTATCTCCTACCAGCTATTCTCAAGATTCTGGTTACCACTTAACGTCATGGGGTGTAAGTAACTTCAGTAAGTGCTTGGTTAGTGTGAAGCAGGGTAAAACCACACTAAAGTCCTTAGGACTAACATCCCAGCTGAGGACTCTTCTTGTAATGATGTGCTTTATTTAGTCTCAACCTTAACATCAAGCAAGACTAATATCACAAGTTCTTCTCTCCAAATGACACCTCTAACAACACTCATTGAGCATCATACTGATAATAGATGAAAAATATTTTACCTGCACGAGTTTGAGATTCCAGGGTGGATGGTTAATCAAACCTTCCAGCTGAACCTGGTTGGTGACTGCAGCTTGCAGTTCCACGTAACTATTACTATCTAGTTGTAATCCTGGAAACAGGTCATTGATTAAGCTGAGGAACAGGGGTTCATCTTCATCAATCTAAGGTGGCAAAGAATAAATTTACTCATTTAGGTCAAAAATGAAGCTCATAGCACTTATTTCATGCCCAAATAATCATATTATTCTCCTGGCCACACCTGTATGCTCTAGCACTTTTCTCCCAAACACCACCCCTGAGTCCACATTACCTACAGCATTGCACCTAAATTTCCCTGGCATTTACATTAAAAAGAATGAAATAATGCCATTTTCAGCAACATGGATGGACCCAGAGATTGTTGTACTGAGTGAAGTAAGTCAGACATAAAGGGGAAACATCTCTCTTATATGCGGAATCTAAAAGGAAATGATAGGAATGAACTTACAAAACAGAAAGAGACTCACAGACTTAGAGAATGACTGGACGGTTTGCCAGGGTGGGCGGAGGAGAGGATGGGGGGAAGGGATACTTAGAGTCTGGGATGGACACGTAGACATTACTAAAATGGATAGCTAAATGGATAAAAAGATCTGCTTTATAGCACGGGGAACTCTATTCAATAATACGTGCAGCCTGGACGGAGGGAAGTTTGGTGGAAACTGGATTTATATTCGGAGAAGGCAATGGCACCCCACTCCAGTACTTTGCCTGGAAAATCCCATGGATGGAGGAGCCTGGTAGGCTGTAGTCCATGGGGTCGCTAGAGTCGGACACGACGAGCGACTTCACTTTCACTTTTCACTTTCATGCATTGGAGAAGGAAATGGCAACCCCACTCCAGTGTTTCTTGCCTGGAGAATCCCAGGGACAGGGAAGCCTGGTGGGCTGCTGTCTATGGGTCACAGAGAGTCGGACACGACTGATGCGACTTAGTAGTAGTAGTAGGATTTATATACATGTATGACTGAGTCCCTTTGCTGTTCACCTGAAACTGTCACAACATTGTTAATTGGCCATACCCCAAGACAAAATGTTTAAAAAACACTCTGTCGGCATTTAATGTCTTCTCCAATCTACTGCTCCAGGGTTTGATCTCATTACTTATCATACGACAGGTATATGCATTAACCTTAAAAACGTGTAAGTAATAGCTCCAATCCCAAGAGAACAGAGTATTAACATTCTACTTTAATTAGGAAAATATCTGTAGTTTAACATCAGAAAGTCTGTGGATTTTGCTTTCAGTTTCTCAACTGACTATGATGGTGGGTGAGTCCTACAAACGTGGCTCCCTCATAAGGAGATCCACGCCCCCCAGGGTGGCTGTGAGACTCAAACAAGACAGTACCCGTGAAAAGATTCTGTAATAAAGTGAAGTATGCAGATGTTAGTTGTTAGTTTTGTAACTAGAATGTGAGCTCCTAAGGTCCACTCCTTCCTCAACCGTGTACTGCCAGGACACGGACACGTAGCACCAAGAAGCCCCTGAATAAAAGCCACATGAAGCTGCCCATCAGCTAGTTCACGACAACATGGCTGTACCCGTGAAAAGTGTGCAAGCAGTGAAATAATTATTGTAATCTCCACAGCAAACCGGAGAAGGCGATGGCGCCCCACTCCAGTACTCTTGCCTGGAAAAATCCCATGGACAGAGGAGCCTGGTGGGCTGTCAGTCCATGGGGGTCGTGAAGAGTCAGACATGACTGAGTGACTTCACTTTCACTTTTCACTTCCATGCATTGAAGGCAATGACAACCCACTCCAGTACTCTGAAGTGACTTAGCAGCAGCAGCCACCATTTAACGCACATTTAGAAAATAGAAATGGTGTTGATGTTTTGGCAGAGACATAGTTAAAGCTAGTCACATTACAGACAAAGCAAAAAGCTCTGGTGGTTCCCTATGAATCCAGATTTTCATGTTTAGAATCTGTGTTACATTATGAGTAATGGACTGACATTTGGGGGCTGGAGCCCACTGATGGAGCCTATTTATTGGCATTTGCAAGGGATGCATTTCTGGCCCCTGTGGTTCATATAAAGCCATGGATTTTTTTTCTTGGGGGCAGGAGGAGGGTGCCTTCTTCCAGAAGCCCAGTCAGTGTAACTTCACATACATAACCCAACACACACTCATGTTAACAGCTCTGTATGAGCCCACCCCCACTTGTCAGCTAGGTCAAAATCTTGAAAGAGAAATTAACCCAGAAAATAAAGATACCAATTTAGAAAGGTTCATACTCTCAGTCCTCTCATGACCGTGCTTAATTCACTATCTTCTGGTCTGGCTCTTTTTTGAGATCCGAGTGTCCTCAATACAGATAGAATATTTCTCAACCCAAAGTCATAATGAAACCTAGGATGAGAAAGAAAATAAAAAGGATCATCCAGTTGAAAAATTCTAAGTGTAGACTCCACTGTGCACATACAGTACTTATATACTATAGTTTTGGAGTGGCTGAGTGGCAGAGTTCTGTTATCTCACTTCTCAGGCTTTCTTTTGACTGAAAAGATGACTTCACTGGAAACATCAAGCTGGGTGACAGTGCTCCCACATGATTTTCTGAATAAATACACTCTGATAGTCTGAAGGGCAACCATTTAAAATGCATGACCAAATGGTTACCATACTATGTGATTCACCTTATGTAACATGCTTGAAATAATACAATTACAGAGACGTAAAAAGATTAGCCTATGAGGGGCCATAGAGTTTGGGAAAGAGGTAAGTATGGCTATAAAGGGTAGCGGGAGGGTACTGGTGGGGAATAAACAATTCTGTTTTCTATGACATAATTGGATAGAACTACACACACTCAGACGGTAAAAGCGTCTGTCTGCAATGCAGGAGACCCAGGTTCGATTCCTGGGTTGGGAAGATCCCCTGGAGAAGGAAATGGCAGCCCACTCCAGTATTCTTGTCTGGAAAATTCCATGGACGGCAGAGCCTGGTAGGCTACTGTCCATGGGGTCGCAAAGAGTTGGACACAACTGAGCGACTTCACTTCATTTCACTTCACACACACACACACACACACGAGTGCGTGTGAAGTCTTAGGAATCTCTGTTTATTGTCCATTGTCAATCTTCTGGTTTGGTTATTGTACTACAATTATGTCAACAGGATGACGAGTACACAGGACATCTCATACATGTCTTTGCAACTTCCTGGGAATCTATAATTATTTCAACTTAGGGAAGTTTTTAAAATACATAATCAAAAGTTCAAGTTAATTATAAACATATCTTAGGAAAGAGTCAAGGAATTTTTTTAACTCCCTAATTAGTACTTATCAAAATTGCAAGTTAAAAGACAAGTTCTATAGTGAGGGGGAAAATAGATGTACAAAGTTACCTGCTTAGTAAGTTGCTCTTCACAGAGTTTGTAAAGTACATAAAACTTTTGAGCCAAGATAACGTTTTCAAGAAAACCACAGCTTGCAAGTTTAACTCGCATAATGATCTGCAAATTAACAGTGAGACTTTTCAGTTTTAGTGAAGAACAGGTAAACAACATAAATCGTATTATGGTTTTAAATCCTGATGCATACCTGTCTATCAGGAACCATCATAGCAACAGTTCTGAACTGAATTTTCAAGTTCTCGGGTAGTTCCTGGCGCCCAGCATACCCAGGGTTCTAAAAGTTAAAATTATTTAATTTTTAATTGTTGACATAATTTTTATTTCTTGAATACAAATTATCAATACATTTCAAATCCCTAATTCAGATTCTAAGAAGGTATTGAAAAACATTCGATTGATAAAATATCCCTCTTTTCACAAAAATATGTATTAGACCATCCATATTTTAATGTCACATTACTTTCTCTCACACATTTCCATTTCATTATACTAATAAAGTAACACACATGTGCATATGTACACACGTACACACACACACACCACTTTATGTAGCAAAAAATAAGCCTCTGTGTATCTATTTGTTAAAGAAAATGAAATAAAACTGAATAAATACTGGGATAATTATGATCTAAAATGTGTTACTTAAAGAAAAAGAAAATTTAGGATTTCATACTAATCAATTTACTGAGGCAATTTTTATTTCCTCTCTTCAACTGTTCTTTTTTTTGCCAGAAAATATTTTTATCTTGCCTTACCTTTTGAAGGACATTGCATGGAGTATATACTATAGTTGCTAGGTTTGTCTTTTTTATTAATGTTTCCTATTTGCTTTGTGTGTGTGTGTGCTTTGTTTTTGAATTGGAAGATAACTGCTTTACAATATTGTGTTGGTTTCTGCTGATCAACAACACAAATTATTCTTTACAGTCAGAATTAGAGAGTTCTGTGGCTGACAAATAGCATAAATAGCTGACAAATAGTTTCTTTTTACTATTAAAAAAACACACACAGTGATGAAGGGAAACAAAGACAGGAATGATGAGAAAAACATTAAAAAGGACAAAAGTAGAGGTGAGAAGGAAGCTAATAAGTAGCAAAAGACTGAGGATAGACCACACCCAAAATCCCAAGCGATAAGGTGAGGGTGTTCGAAGACAAGTAAGGCAAAGAGGAAAGTGCATGAGGAAACCTTCAGTCCCTGAGCATTTACTGGGCATGGTCAATAGACCAGATAACTTTCCAGGTGCTGGGGACGCAAAGATGGCTGGCTGCCTTTCAATACTCCTATTTTTCATTCTTAGTCACATAACTTCAGCTGCAAGCTGGGTGCATCACCACCCAGATTTAAAACTACATTTCCCAGCCTGCCCTGCAGCTGGTGAGATTAAATTCTACCCTGTGAGTCACAAGGGACACAGTGTATGAAAGGGACAGTGTATGAATACACTTGATGTCTGACTGAAGGGAGTTGATTCAGTCAATTGGCTGCAACAGAGCTGCTTCTGTAGCACCTTGGGCTATAAGGTGACCTTGAAAATGGAAACCATGATGGTGTAGAAACCTCAAAAAATCTTAAAAGAATACATACTTAAGTTACTATTCTTCATATCTCAGGTATTCACAGCCTAATGCAATATCTAATTGATATTTCCAAAATTATTCTTAATCCAAGGCAAGCTTCTTTTTTTTTAATTTAAATTTATTTATTTTAATTGGAGGCTAATTACTTTACAATATTGTATTGGTTTTGTCATACATCAACATGAATCTGCCACGGGTGTACACGTGTTCTCCATCCTGACCCCCCTCCCACCTCCCTCCCTGTACCATCCCTCTGGGTCATCCCAGTGCACCAGCCCAAGCATCCTGTATCTGCAACGAACCTGGTCTGGTGATTCATTTCTTATATGATATTGTAATGTTCAATGCCATTCTCCCAAATCATCCCACCCTCTCCCTCTCCCACAGAGTCCAAAAGACTGTTCTATACATCTGTGTCTCTTTTGCTGTCTCACATACAGGGTTATCATTACCATCTTTCTAAATTCATTATTATGCATTAGTATACTGTATTGGTGTTTTTCTTTCTGGCTTACTTCACTCTGTATAATAGGCTCCAGTTTCATCCACCTCATTAGAACTGATTCAAATGT
>NW_020867904.1:0-42858 GCF_003369695.1 Bos indicus x Bos taurus
GAAATGAGGGTCAAACCCCCTGCTTCATCTGAAAGGGAATGCCGACGTTCCCATCATACCTGAAGAGGAGGTCGGTCTCAAATTGAAACTGGAGAGGAACCGGGGGGTCTTGCCACAATTCGAGAGACATGGAGTTCCCCATCCACTCGAGGTAAGGCCTGATTCCCTTGCACAGATTTGAACAGAACCCTGAGAATCAACTCACAACATGAAGGGAGGACTGATACCCCGATTCTAAATTCGAGAAAAGCCCCAGATCCCCAATTCAACTCAACTGGAGGCCTGAAACCTCTTTTACAGCTGGAGAGAAAAGCAGAGTTTCATGCCTCAACACAGTTGAGACATGACTTCCCACTTGAAACTTCAGACACACCCCGAGATCCACGTCAGAACAGGAGAAGAAACATGAGGTTCCCGCCTGAACAGGAGATGAGGCCCTCTTCCATTTTACCGATACCAGAGGTATCCTGAGAGGCCCCTCCCAACACAAAAGGATTCCTGAATTCCCATAGGCACCATGAGAAGTTCCCTGAGGTCACCGTGGCAACTCGAGGGACCCCAAAGTTTCCTGCTGCAACTCGATAAAGACCTCGAGATTCCCCCTTCATCGTGAATTGAGGCCCAATTCCCCTGCAGTGACTCAAGAGCAATCCCACGCTCCCCACTTCAAATGTAATGGAGACTGGAATTCCCTGGGGCAACACTGGATGCTCCCTGAGTTCTCAGTTGTAACTCGAGAGAAACCCCAAACTTCCCACCACAACTCGAGAAAAACAACGAGATTCCCCCATCATCGCGAGATGAAGCCCTTCTTTCCTGGAGGGCCTAGAGAGCAATACCGAGTTCCCTCTGAAAACTCCATAGGAGTCTTGACTCCCTTAAGGCCACTTAAAGGAGTCCAGGAGATACCCGTTGCAACTCGAGACGAGTGTAGAGCTCTTTGCTTCAACTCAAGACAAGGCCTGACTCCCCAGGGGAACCTTGAACGCAACCTGGAGATCCCTGTTCTCACTGGAGAGGAACATGGAGTTTCTGGACACAAGTCTATCTAAGGAATATTTACCCTGCAGTGACTTGGGAGGAATCCCGAGGTTCCCGTCACAACTCAAAATGAGACCGAACTTCCATGAAGTAATACGAGCGGAATCTTGAGGTCCACGTCACAACTCGAGAGGAACGCCAAACTTCCCACCAAGCCTCGAGGAAACCACGGGATTCTCCCCTCAACAGGAGATGAGGCCCTTTCCCACTGCAGTGTCTTGAGAGAAATTACACGTTCCCTCTTGAAACTTATACAGTACTCGACACCCTTTATGAAACTCAGAAGTTCCCCGACAATCCTGTCTCCACTTGAGAGTTACACCGAGTTTCCTGACACACCTCAATCTGAGCCCCTTTGCCCCTCCTCATCTCGAAATGAGGGGAGATTCCCCTTCTTTGTCTGGAAAGGAATCCCGACGTTCCTGTCGCACCTGAAGAGGAGACCGGTCTCACATTGAAACTCGACAGGAAACCTCGTAGGTCGTGCCACAATGCCAAAGACACTGATTTCCCCATCCACTCGAAATAAGGCCTGATTCGAATGGAACCCCGAGTACTGAGTCACAACACCAAGGGGCACTGACACCCCAGTTGCATTCTCCATAAAAAGCCGCAGGTTACAAATCCAACTCGACAAGAGGCTTGAAATACCATTCACAACTCTAGAGGCAAGCCGAATTCCATGTCTCAACAAAAGACGAGGCCTGCCTCCCCTGTTCAAACTCCACAGAAACCTGAAATCGATGTCAGAAATGGAGAGGAACCCTGAGGTTCCCGCCTCAACTCGAGATGAGGCCCTATTCATCCCTGCAGTGATGGGAGAGGAATCCTGAAGTGCCCCTCGGGTTTGAAAGCAGATCTGACTTCCCTGAGGAAACACGAGTGGGTCCCCCAGATCCCCACGCAACTCGAGAGGAACCCTAAGCTTCCCGCCACAACTCCACAAAAACCACAAAATTCTCCCCTCAACACAATATGAGGCCCTTTTACAATGCAGCGTTTCCCAAGAAATCCCACGTTCCCTCTTGGAATTCGAAAGGGAACTTGACACCCTTTATGAAACCCCAGAAGTTTCCCGAGATAGCCGTCCCCCCTCCAGCGGAATGCTGAGTTTCCCGCCAAAACCCAGGAAGAGCCCCGTTTTCCTCTCCTCGACTCGAGATAAGGGTCGATTCCCATGCTTAATCTGGAAAGGAATGCCGATGTCCCTCTCACATCTCAAGAGGAGGTCGGTCTCTACGTGAAACTGGAGAGGACCCGTGGGTTTGCCACAAATCAAGAGACACGGATTTCCCCATCCATTCCAGATGAGGCTGATTCTCTTGTACCGATTCTAATGGAACCCCGAGAATCAACTCACAACATGAAGGGAGGACTTATACCCCATTTCCTAATTCGAGAAAAGCCTCAGGTCCCCAATTCAACTCGACTGGAGGCCTGAAACCTCTTTTACAGCTCGAGAGGAAAGCAGAGTTCCATGCTTCAACATAAGTCGAGACCTGACTCCCTGTTTGAAACTGCAGACACACACTGAGATCCATGTCAGAAAAGAGGAACCCTGAGGGTCCCACCTCAACTTCCATTGCACTGACCCCAGAGGAATCCCAAGAGTGCCCTCACAACTGGAAAGGATTCCTGACTTCCCATAGGCACCATGAGAAGTTCCCTGAAGTCACTGTCACAACTCGAGGGACCCCAAAGTTTCCTGCCGCAACACGAGAAAGACCCTGAGATTCCCCCTTTTCCGCCAATTGAGGCCCGATTCCCCTGCCGTGACCCGAGAGCAATCCCCCGCTCCCCAACACAACTCAAATAGAGACTGGAGTTCTCTTGGGTAACACGGGAGGCTCCCTGAGTTCCCCGTCATAACTTGAGAGAAACCCCAAATTTCCCGCTGCAACTCGAGAAAAACCACGAGATTCCTCCGTCATCGCGAGATGAGGCTCTTCTTTTCCTGAAGGGCCTAGAGAGCAATCCCGAGTTCCCTCTCAAAACTCCATAGGAGGCTTGACTCCCTTTAGGCCACTCAAGGGCTCCAGGAGATGCCTGTTGCAATTCGAGAGGAGAGCAGAGTTCCTTCCTTCAACTCGAGACGAGGCCTGACTCCCCAGGTGAACCTTGAACGCAACCCAGAAATCCCTGTCACCACTGGAGAGGAACACGGAGGTTCTGGACACAAGTCTATCTGAGGCCTATTTCCCCTGCAGTGACTTGCAAGGAATCCAGAAGTGCTCGTCACAACTCAAAAGTGACCTGACTTCCCTGAAGCAATACGAACGGACCCTGATGTCCAGGTTGCAACACAAGAGGAACCCCAAACTTCCTGCCAAACTTCGAGGAAAACCACTGGATTCCCCCCTCAAAGCGAGAGGAGGCCCTTTCCCACTGCAGCATCTCTCAAGATATCCCACATACCCTCTTGAAATTCGAATCGACACCTTTATGCAATTCAAGAAGTTCCCCGACATACACGTCCCCACTTGAGAGGAATACCGTGTTCCCAGGCACACTTCATTCTGAGCTCTTTTGCCCCTCTGCATCTCAGGATGAGGGTCGATTCTCCTGCTTTGTCTGGAAAGGAATCCTGACATTCCTGTCGCAAATTAAGAGGAGGCTGGTCTCACACTGAAACTCGACAGGAAACCTCGTGGGTCATGCCACAATCCCAAAGACACTGATTTCCCCATCCACTCGAGATAAGGCCTGATTCGAATGGAACACCGAGTACTGAGCTG
The DNA here is from genome assembly GCF_003369695.1 of Bos indicus x Bos taurus. NCBI lineage: Eukaryota > Metazoa > Chordata > Mammalia > Artiodactyla > Bovidae > Bos > Bos indicus x Bos taurus. The sequence goes on from NW_020867904.1 coordinate 3,777, forward strand.
CAACACCAAGGGGCACTGACACCCCGGTTACATCCTCCAGAAAAAGCCACAGGTTCCAAATGCAACTCTGCAAGAGGCCTTACACCCCACTCACAACTCAAGAGGGAAGTCGAGCTCCATGCCTCAACACAAGATGAGGCCTGCCTCCCCTGTTCAAACTCCACAGAAACAGAGATCGATGTCAGAAATGGAGAGGAACCATGAGGTTCGTGCCTCAACTTGAGATGAGGCCCGATTCATCTGTGCAGCGACGCAAGAGGAATCCCGAGGTGCCCCTCGCAACTCAAAAGCAGATCTGACTTCCCTGAGGAAACATGAGAGGGTCCCCTATGTCCCCACACAACTTGAGAGCAATGCTACATTTCCCACGACAAATCCACAAAAACCAAGGAATTCTCCCCTCCACATGAGATGAGGCCCTTTTACACTGCAGTGTTTCCCAAGAAATCCCATGTTCCTCTTGGAAGTAGAAAGGGAACTTGACACCCTTTATGAAACCCCAGAAGCTTCCTGAGATAACTGTCCCCACTCGAGAGGAATGCTGAGTTCCCTGCCACAATCCAAGAAGTGCCACTTTTTCCCCTCCTCAACTCAAAATGAGGGTCGATTCCCCTCCTTCATCTGGAAGGGAATGCCGAGTACCCATCACACCTCAGGAGGAGGCTGGTCTCAAATTGAAACTGGAGAGGAACTGAGGGTCTTGCCACAATTCGAGAGACACGGAGTTCTCCATCCACTCGAGATAAGGCCTGATTCCATTGCACCCATTCGAATGGAAGCCCGCGAATCAAGTCACAACCCGAAGGGAGGACTTAAACCCAATTTCCTAATTCAAGAATAGCCTCAGGTCCCCAATTCAATCGACTGGAGTCCTGAAACCACTTTAAAGCTCTAGAGGAAAGCAGAGTTCCATGCCTCAACATAAGTCGAGACCTGACTCCATGTTTGAAACTACAGACACACACTGAGATCCACGTCAGAACAGGAGAGAAACACTGACGTTCCCGCCTCAACTCGAGATGAGGCCCTCTTCCATTGCACTGATCCCAGAGGAATTCTAAGAGGCCCCTCAAAACTCGAAAGGATTCCTGAATTCCCATAGGCATCAGAAGTTCCCTGAGGTCACCGTCGCAACTCGAGGGACCCCAAAGTTTCCTGCCGCAACTCGACAAGGACCTTGAGATTCCCCCTTCTCTGCGAATTGAGGCCCGATTCCCCTGCCGTGACTCGAGAGCAATCCCCCGCTCCCCAACACAACTCAAATAGAGACTGGAGTTCTCTTGGGCAACACGGGAGGCTCCCTGAGTTCCCCGTCATAAATCGAGACAAACCCCAACTTCCCACCGCAACTCGGAAAAAACCACGAGATTCCTCTGTCATCGCAAGATGTGGCCCTTCTTTTCCTGAAGGGCCTAGAGAGCAATCCCGAGTTCCCTCTCAAAACTCCATAGGAGGCTTGACTCCCTTTAGGCCACTCAAGGGCTCCAGGAGATGCCCGTTGCAACTCGAGAGGAGAGCACAGTTCCTTCCTTCAACTCGAGACGATGCCTGACTCCGCAGGCGAACCTTGAACGCACCCGGAGATCCCTGTCCCCACTGGAGAGGAACATGGAGTTTCTGGACACAATTCTATCTGAGGCCTACTTCCCATACAGTGAATTGCAAGGACTCCAAAGGTGCCCGTCACAATGCGAATTGAGACCTGACATCACTGAGGAAATATGAGCAGGACCCTGGGGTCCACGTCACAACCAGTGAGGAACCCCAAACTTCCTGCGAAACCTCGAGGAAAACCAAGGAATTCCCCTTCAAAGCGAGATGAGGCCCTTTCCCACTGCAGCGTTTTGAGAGAAATCAAAAGTACCCTCTTCAAATTCGAATGGATACTTGACACCTTTAGGCAAATCAAGAAGTTCCCTGACATACACTCCCCTACTTGAGAGGAATACCAAGTTCCAGGGCACACTTCATTCTGAGCTCTTTTAACTCTCCTTTTCTCGAGATTGGGGTCGATTCTCCTGCTTTGTCTGGAAAGCAATCCCGACGTTCCTGTCACAACTCAAGAGGAGGCCAGTCTCACATTGAAACTCCACAGGAAACCTTGTGGGTCGTGCCACAATCCCAAAGACACCGATTTACCCATCCACTCGAGATAAGGCCTGATTTGAATGGAACACCGAGTACTGAGTCGCAACACCAAGGGGCACTGACACCTCAGTTGCATCCTCCAGAAAAAGCCACAGGTTCCAAATACAACTCAGCAAGAGGCCTTACACCCCATTCACAACTCGAGAGGGAAGTCGAGCTCCATGCCTCAACACAAGATGAGGCCTGCCTGCCCTGTTCAAACTCCACAGAAACCCTGAGGTTGATGTCAGAAATGGAGAGGAACCATGAGGTTCGTGCCTCAACTCGAGATAAGGCCCTACTCATCCATGCAGTGATGCAAGAGGAATCCCGAGGTGCCCCTTGCAACTCGAAAGTAGATCTGACTTCCCTGAGGAAACACGAGTGGGTCTCCCAGGTCCCCACACAACTTGAGAGCAACCCGGAGCTTCCCACTACAACTCCACAAAAAACACGGAATTCTCTCCTCCATGCGAGGTGAGGCCCTTTTATGCTGCAGTGTTTCCTAAGAAATCCTACGTTCCCTCTTGGAAGTAGAAAGGGAACTTGACACCCTTTATGAAACCCCAGAAGCCTCCCGAAATACCCATCCCCACTCCAGAGGAACCCTGAGTCTCCAACCAAAACCCAAGAAGTTCCGCTTTTTCCCCTCCTCAACTCGAAATGAGGGTCAAATCCCCTGCTTCATCTGGAAGGGAATGCCGACTTCCCCGACGCACCTGAAGAGGAGGTCGGTCTCAAATTGAAACTGGGGGTCTTGCCACAATTTGAGAGACACGGAGTTCCCCATCCACTCGAGATAAGGCCTGATTCCCTTGCACCGATTTGAATGGAACCCTGAGAATCAACTCACAACATGAAGGGAGGACTGATACCCCGATTCTAAATTCGAGAAAAGCCCCAGATCCCCAATTCAACTCAACTGGAGGCCTGAAACCTCCTTTACACCTGGAGAGTAAAGCAGAGTTCCATGCCTCAACACAGTTGAGACCTGACTTCCCATTTGAAACTAGACACACCCCGAGATCCACGTCAGAACAGGAGAGGAACCCTGATTTCCCAGCTGAACAGGAGATGAGGCCCTCTTCCATTGTACTGACATCAGAGGAATCCCAAGAGGCCCACCACAACATGAAAGGATTCCTGAATTCCAGTAGGCACCATGAGAAGTTCCCTGAGGTCACCGTGGCAACTCGAGGGACCCCAAAGTTTCCTGCTGCAACTCGATAAAGACCTCGAGATTCCCCTTTCATCACGAATTGAGGCCTGATTCCCCTGCCGTGACTCGAGAGCAATCCCGTGCTCCTATTCTCAAATCTAATGGAGACTGGACTTCCCTGGGGCAACACGGGATGCTCCCTGAGTTCTCGGTTGTAACTCGAGAGAAACCCCAAGCTTCCCGCCACAACTCGAGAAAAACAACGAGATTCCCCCATCATCGCGAGATGAAGCCCTTCTTTCTTGGAGGGCCTAGAGAGCAATCCCAAGTTCCCTCTGAAAACTCCATAGGAGTCTTTACTCACTTAAGGCCACTTAAAGGACTCCAGGAGATACCCGTTGCAACTCGAGGGCAGAGTAGAGTTCTTTGCTTCAACTCAGACGAGGCCTGACTCCCCAGGGGAACCTTGAATGCAACCCAGAAATCCCTGTCACCACTGGAGAGTAACACAGAGTTTGTGGACACAAGTCTATCTGAGGCCTATTTCCCCTGCAGTGACTTGAGAGGAATCCAGAGGTGCCCGTTACAACTCGAAATAAGACCTGACTTCCCAGAGGCTATACGAGCGGGACACTGAGGTCCACGTCACAACTCGAGAGGGACCCCAAACTTCCTGCCAAACCTTGAGGAAAACCACGGGATTCTCCCCTCAAAGTGAGATGAGGCGCTTTCCCACTGCAGCATCTCTCAAGATATCCCACATACCCTCTTGAAATTCGAATCGGTACTCGACACCTTTATGCACTTCAAGAAGTTCCCTGACATACGTGTCCCCACTTAAGAGGAATACCGAGTTCCAGGGCACACTTCATTCTGAGCTCTTTTACCCCTCCTCAGCTCGAGATAAGGGTCGAGTTTCCTGCTTTGTCTGGAAGCGATCCCAACGTTCCCATCACAACTCAAGAGGTGGCTGGTCTCACATTGAAACTCGACAGGAAACCTCGTGGGTCGTGCCACAATCCCAAAGACACCGATTTACCCATCCACTCAAGATAAGGCCTTATTTGAATGGAACCCCGAGTACTGAGTCACAACACCAAGGGGCACTGACACCCCGGTTGCATCCTCCAGAAAAAGCCACAGGTTCCAAATGCAACTCGACAAGAGGCCTGACACCCCATTCACAACTCGAAAGGCAAGCCGAATTCCATGTCTCAACAAAAGACAAGGCCTGCCTCCCTGTTCAAACTTCACAAAAAAACCCTGAGATCGATATCAGAAATGAAGACGAATCCTGAGGTTCACGCCTCAACTCGAGATGAGGCCCTATTCATCCGTGCAGTGATGCAAGAGGAATCCCGAGGTGCCCCTTGCAACTCGAAAGTAGATCTGACTTCCCTGAGGAAACATGAATGGGTCCCCCAGGTCCCCACACAACTTGAGAGCAACCCGGAGCTTCCCACTACAACTCCACAAAAAAAAACACGGAATTCTCCCCTCCATGTGAGGTGAGGCCCTTTTATGCTGCAGTGTTTCTTAGAAATCCCACGTTCCCTCTTGGAAGTAGAAAGGGAACTTGACACCCTTTATGAAACCCCAGAAGCCTCCCGAAATACCCATCCCCACTCCAGAGGAACCCTGAGTCTCCCACCAAAACCCAAGAAGTTCCACTTTTTCCCCTCCTCCACTCGAAATGAGGGTCAAACCCCCTGCTTCATCTGAAAGGGAATGCCGACGTTCCCATCATACCTGAAGAGGAGGTCGGTCTCAAATTGAAACTGGAGAGGAACCGGGGGGTCTTGCCACAATTCGAGAGACATGGAGTTCCCCATCCACTCGAGGTAAGGCCTGATTCCCTTGCACAGATTTGAACAGAACCCTGAGAATCAACTCACAACATGAAGGGAGGACTGATACCCCGATTCTAAATTCGAGAAAAGCCCCAGATCCCCAATTCAACTCAACTGGAGGCCTGAAACCTCTTTTACAGCTGGAGAGAAAAGCAGAGTTTCATGCCTCAACACAGTTGAGACATGACTTCCCACTTGAAACTTCAGACACACCCCGAGATCCACGTCAGAACAGGAGAAGAAACATGAGGTTCCCGCCTGAACAGGAGATGAGGCCCTCTTCCATTTTACCGATACCAGAGGTATCCTGAGAGGCCCCTCCCAACACAAAAGGATTCCTGAATTCCCATAGGCACCATGAGAAGTTCCCTGAGGTCACCGTGGCAACTCGAGGGACCCCAAAGTTTCCTGCTGCAACTCGATAAAGACCTCGAGATTCCCCCTTCATCGTGAATTGAGGCCCAATTCCCCTGCAGTGACTCAAGAGCAATCCCACGCTCCCCACTTCAAATGTAATGGAGACTGGAATTCCCTGGGGCAACACTGGATGCTCCCTGAGTTCTCAGTTGTAACTCGAGAGAAACCCCAAACTTCCCACCACAACTCGAGAAAAACAACGAGATTCCCCCATCATCGCGAGATGAAGCCCTTCTTTCCTGGAGGGCCTAGAGAGCAATACCGAGTTCCCTCTGAAAACTCCATAGGAGTCTTGACTCCCTTAAGGCCACTTAAAGGAGTCCAGGAGATACCCGTTGCAACTCGAGACGAGTGTAGAGCTCTTTGCTTCAACTCAAGACAAGGCCTGACTCCCCAGGGGAACCTTGAACGCAACCTGGAGATCCCTGTTCTCACTGGAGAGGAACATGGAGTTTCTGGACACAAGTCTATCTAAGGAATATTTACCCTGCAGTGACTTGGGAGGAATCCCGAGGTTCCCGTCACAACTCAAAATGAGACCGAACTTCCATGAAGTAATACGAGCGGAATCTTGAGGTCCACGTCACAACTCGAGAGGAACGCCAAACTTCCCACCAAGCCTCGAGGAAAACCACGGGATTCTCCCCTCAACAGGAGATGAGGCCCTTTCCCACTGCAGTGTCTTGAGAGAAATTACACGTTCCCTCTTGAAACTTATACAGTACTCGACACCCTTTATGAAACTCAGAAGTTCCCCGACAATCCTGTCTCCACTTGAGAGTTACACCGAGTTTCCTGACACACCTCAATCTGAGCCCCTTTGCCCCTCCTCATCTCGAAATGAGGGGAGATTCCCCTTCTTTGTCTGGAAAGGAATCCCGACGTTCCTGTCGCACCTGAAGAGGAGACCGGTCTCACATTGAAACTCGACAGGAAACCTCGTAGGTCGTGCCACAATGCCAAAGACACTGATTTCCCCATCCACTCGAAATAAGGCCTGATTCGAATGGAACCCCGAGTACTGAGTCACAACACCAAGGGGCACTGACACCCCAGTTGCATTCTCCATAAAAAGCCGCAGGTTACAAATCCAACTCGACAAGAGGCTTGAAATACCATTCACAACTCTAGAGGCAAGCCGAATTCCATGTCTCAACAAAAGACGAGGCCTGCCTCCCCTGTTCAAACTCCACAGAAACCTGAAATCGATGTCAGAAATGGAGAGGAACCCTGAGGTTCCCGCCTCAACTCGAGATGAGGCCCTATTCATCCCTGCAGTGATGGGAGAGGAATCCTGAAGTGCCCCTCGGGTTTGAAAGCAGATCTGACTTCCCTGAGGAAACACGAGTGGGTCCCCCAGATCCCCACGCAACTCGAGAGGAACCCTAAGCTTCCCGCCACAACTCCACAAAAACCACAAAATTCTCCCCTCAACACAATATGAGGCCCTTTTACAATGCAGCGTTTCCCAAGAAATCCCACGTTCCCTCTTGGAATTCGAAAGGGAACTTGACACCCTTTATGAAACCCCAGAAGTTTCCCGAGATAGCCGTCCCCCCTCCAGCGGAATGCTGAGTTTCCCGCCAAAACCCAGGAAGAGCCCCGTTTTCCTCTCCTCGACTCGAGATAAGGGTCGATTCCCATGCTTAATCTGGAAAGGAATGCCGATGTCCCTCTCACATCTCAAGAGGAGGTCGGTCTCTACGTGAAACTGGAGAGGACCCGTGGGTTTGCCACAAATCAAGAGACACGGATTTCCCCATCCATTCCAGATGAGGCTGATTCTCTTGTACCGATTCTAATGGAACCCCGAGAATCAACTCACAACATGAAGGGAGGACTTATACCCCATTTCCTAATTCGAGAAAAGCCTCAGGTCCCCAATTCAACTCGACTGGAGGCCTGAAACCTCTTTTACAGCTCGAGAGGAAAGCAGAGTTCCATGCTTCAACATAAGTCGAGACCTGACTCCCTGTTTGAAACTGCAGACACACACTGAGATCCATGTCAGAAAAGAGGAACCCTGAGGGTCCCACCTCAACTTCCATTGCACTGACCCCAGAGGAATCCCAAGAGTGCCCTCACAACTGGAAAGGATTCCTGACTTCCCATAGGCACCATGAGAAGTTCCCTGAAGTCACTGTCACAACTCGAGGGACCCCAAAGTTTCCTGCCGCAACACGAGAAAGACCCTGAGATTCCCCCTTTTCCGCCAATTGAGGCCCGATTCCCCTGCCGTGACCCGAGAGCAATCCCCCGCTCCCCAACACAACTCAAATAGAGACTGGAGTTCTCTTGGGTAACACGGGAGGCTCCCTGAGTTCCCCGTCATAACTTGAGAGAAACCCCAAATTTCCCGCTGCAACTCGAGAAAAACCACGAGATTCCTCCGTCATCGCGAGATGAGGCTCTTCTTTTCCTGAAGGGCCTAGAGAGCAATCCCGAGTTCCCTCTCAAAACTCCATAGGAGGCTTGACTCCCTTTAGGCCACTCAAGGGCTCCAGGAGATGCCTGTTGCAATTCGAGAGGAGAGCAGAGTTCCTTCCTTCAACTCGAGACGAGGCCTGACTCCCCAGGTGAACCTTGAACGCAACCCAGAAATCCCTGTCACCACTGGAGAGGAACACGGAGGTTCTGGACACAAGTCTATCTGAGGCCTATTTCCCCTGCAGTGACTTGCAAGGAATCCAGAAGTGCTCGTCACAACTCAAAAGTGACCTGACTTCCCTGAAGCAATACGAACGGACCCTGATGTCCAGGTTGCAACACAAGAGGAACCCCAAACTTCCTGCCAAACTTCGAGGAAAACCACTGGATTCCCCCCTCAAAGCGAGAGGAGGCCCTTTCCCACTGCAGCATCTCTCAAGATATCCCACATACCCTCTTGAAATTCGAATCGACACCTTTATGCAATTCAAGAAGTTCCCCGACATACACGTCCCCACTTGAGAGGAATACCGTGTTCCCAGGCACACTTCATTCTGAGCTCTTTTGCCCCTCTGCATCTCAGGATGAGGGTCGATTCTCCTGCTTTGTCTGGAAAGGAATCCTGACATTCCTGTCGCAAATTAAGAGGAGGCTGGTCTCACACTGAAACTCGACAGGAAACCTCGTGGGTCATGCCACAATCCCAAAGACACTGATTTCCCCATCTACTCGAGATAAGGCCTGATTCGAATGGAACACTGAGTACTGAGTTGCAACACCAAGGGGCACTGACACCCCAGTTACATCCTCCAGAAAAAGCCACAGGTTCCAAATGCAACTCTGCAAGAGGCCTTACACCCCATTCACAACTCAAGAGGGAAGTCGAGCTCCATGCCTCAACACAAGATGAGGCCTGCCTCCCCTGTTCAAACTCCACAGAAACAGAGATCGATGTCAGAAATGGAGAGGAACCATGAGGTTCACGCCTCAACTTGAGATGAGGCCCTATTCATCCCTTCAGCAATGCAAGAGAATCCCGAGGTGCCCCTCGCAACTCGAGAGCAGATCTGACTTCCCTGAGGAAACACGAGCGGGTCCCCCAGGTCCCCATGCAACTTGAAAGCGACCCTAAGCTTCCCACTACCACTCCACAAAAACCACAGAATTCTCCCCTCCACGCGAGATGAGGCCCTTTTTCGCTGCAGTGTTTCCAAAGAAATCCCAAGTTCCATCTTGGAAGTAGAAAGGGAAGTTGACAACCTTTACGAAATCCCAGAAGCTTCCCGAGATACCCGTCCTCACTCCAGAAGAATGCTGAGTTTCTTGCCACAACCCAAGAAGAGCCACTTTATACCCTCCTCAACTTCAAATGAGGGTCAATTCCCCCGCTTCATCTGGGAATGCCAATGTTCCCGTCACACTTCAAGAGGAGGCCAGTCTCAAGTTGAAACTGGAGAGGAACCCAGGGGTCTTGCCACAATTCGAGAGACACGGAGTTCCCCATCCACTCGAGATAAGGCCTGATTCCCTTGAACTGATTCGAACGGGACCCCAAGAATCAACTTACAACATGAAGGGAGGACTTATACCCAGGTTTGAAATTCGAGAAAAGCCCCAGGTCAACTCCACTGGAGGCCTGAAACCTCTTTTACAGCTGGAGAGAAAAGCAGAGTTTTATGCCTCAACACAGTTGAGACATGACTTCCCATTTGAAACTGCAGACACAGCCCGAGATCCACATCAGAACAGGAGAGGAACCCTGATTTCCCAGCTGAACAGGAGATGAGGCCCTCTTCCATTGTACTGACACCAGAGGAATCCTAAGAGGCCCCTCCCAACACGAAAGGATTCCTGACTTCCCATAGGCACCATGAGAAGTTGCCTGAGGTCACCGTAGCTACTCGAGGGACCCCAAAGTTTCCTGCCACAACTCAAGAAAGGCCTCTAGATTCTCCCTTCAACATGAATTGAGGCCTGATTCCCCTGCCATGACTCGAGAGAAATCCCACATTTCCCATCTCAAATATAATGGAGACTGGACTTCCCTGGAGCAACATGGGAGGCTCAGTTGTTCCTGGTCGTATCTCGAGAGAAACCCCAAACTTCCTGCCACAACTCGAGAAAAACCACAAGATTCCCCCATCATCACTAGATGAAGTCGTTCTTTCTTGGAGCGCCTAGAGAGGAATCCCGAGTTCCCTCTGAAAACTCCATAGGAGTCTTGACTCCCTTGAGGCCACTTAAAGGAGTCCAGGAGATACCTGTTGCAACTCGAGAGTAGAATAAAGTTCTTTGCTTCAACTCAAGACAAGGCCTGACTCCCCAGGGGAATCTTGAACGCAACCCAAAGATCCCTGTCCCCACTGGAGAGGTACATGGAGTTTCTGGACACAAGTCTATCTAAGGAATATTTACCCTGCAGTGACTTGCGAGGAATCCCCAGGTTCCCGTCTCAACTCGAAATGAGACCTGACTTCCCTGAGGCAATACGAGCGGGATGCTGAGGTCAAAGTCGCAACTCGAGAGAAACGCCAAACTTCACGCCGAGCCTCTAGGAAAACCAAGGGATTCTCCCCTCAATGCAAGATGAGGCCCTTTCCCATTTCAGGGTATCGAGAGAACTCCCATGTTCTCTCTTGAAACTCGAAACGGTACTCGACACCCTTTATGAAACTCAAGAAGTTCCCTGACATACCTGTCCCCACTTGAGAGGAACACCGAGTTTCCTGACACACCTCAATCTGAGCCCCTTTGCCCCTCCTCATCTCAAGATGAGGTTCGATTCCCCTGCTTTGTCTGGAAAGGAATGCCAACCTTCCCGTCACACCTCAAGAGGAGGCCAGTCTCACATTGACACTCGACAGGAAACCTCGTGGGTTGTGCCACAATCCCAAAGGCACCGATTTCCCCATCCACTCGAGATAAGGCCTGATTCGAATGGAACCCCAAGTACTGAGTCGCAACACCAAGGGGCACTGACACCCCAGTTGCATCCTCCATAAAAAGCCACAGGTTACAAAACCCACTCAACAAGAGGCTTGACACCCCATTCCTAACTCAAGAGGCAAGCCGAATTCCATGCCTCAACACAAGACGAGGCCTGCCTCCCCAGTTCAAACTCCACTGAAACCCCGAGATCGATGTCATAATTGGAGAGGAACCCTGAGGTTCTGGCCTCAACTCGAGATGAGGCACTATGCTCCTGCACCGACTGGAGAGGAATCCGGAGAGGCCCCTCGCAACTCGAATGGAGACTTGAATTTCCTAAGGCGACACGAGGGGTTTGAGGTCATCTTTGCAACTCGAGAGGAACTGCAAGTTTTCTGCCAGGAATCGAGAAACCCCAGGAGATTCTCCCCTCAACGCGAGATGAGGCCCCTTTCTGCTGCAGCATCTCAAGACAAATCCCACCTTCCCTCTTGAGCCTCCAGAGGGTACTTGACACACTTTAGGCAATGCAAGAAGTTCCCCCGACAAACACGTCTCCACTCAAGAGGAACATTGAACTTCCCGCCACAACTCAAGAAGAGCCCCGGTTTCCCCTCCTCATCATGAGATGGGGTCCATTCCCTTGCTTCGTCTGCAAAGGAATCCCGACATTCCCGTCATACCTCAGGAGGAGGCCAGTCTCACCTGAAACTCCAGAGGAACTCCAGGGGTCGTGCCACTGTTTGAAAAGACCCTGATGTCTCCATCCACTCCAGATAAGGCCTGATTCCCCTGCACCAGCTCCAATGGAACACCAAGTATCCTCTCACGACAGAATGGGAGGCCTTTCGGCCCTGCCTATCCTCTTGAAAAAGCCCAAATTCCCCACCTGAACTTGACTGGAGGCCTGACACGCCTTGGACAACTCAAGAGGAATGCAGATTTCCAGGCCTCGACACCAGACGAAGCCTGACTCCCTAGTTGCACCTTGATAGGAAGCCCGAGATCCCTGTCGCCACAGGAGAGGAACACTGAGTTTCCCGACTGAACTCCAGACATGGCCCTATTCACGGGCAGCGACTCGAGAGGAATCCTGACGTGCCCCTTGCAACTCGAAAAGAGACCTGACTTCACTGAGGCAACACAAACAGGTCCCTGAGGTCCCCATAGCAACTCGAGAGGAACCCAAGTTTTTGGCTGCTACTCGAGAAAAACAATGAGATTCTCCCCTCAACGCGAGATGAGGCCCTTTTCCAGAGCAGTGTCTTGAGAAAAATCCCACGATCCCTCTTGAAACGCAAAAGGGAACTTGACACCCTTGATGCAACTCAGGAAGGTCCCCAAGATACCCGTCCCCACTAAAAAGGGACACCAAGTTTCATGACACAACTCAAGAAGAGCCCCGTTTTCTCCTTCCTCAACTCGAGATGAAGGTCGATTCCCCTGCTTCTTCCGGAAAGGAATCCTGATGTTGCCGTTGCCCCTCAAGAGGAGGCCAGTCTCACCTTGAAACTCGGGTGCATCCCCGGGAGTCACGCCTCAATTTGAAAAGACCCCGATTTTCCCAGCCACTCCAGGTAAGCCTGATTCCCCTGCACTGACTCGACTGGAACCCCAAGGATCGACTCAAAACACGAAGGGAGGTGTGATAGCCCTATGGCACCTCGAGAAAAAACCCCAGACCCCTAGGTCCACTCGACAGGAAGCCTGACATCTCTTAGAAACCTCGAGAGGGAAGCAGAGTTCCATGTCTCCACACGAGACGAGGCCTGACTACCCTGTTGAGACTCTATAAGAACCCCAAGATCCATGTCAGAACTGGAGAGGAACCCTAAGGTTCCAGCATCAACTCGAGATGAGGCTGTATGCCTCTGCACCGACTAGAGAGGAATCCCGAGAGGCCCCTCGCTAATCGAATGGAGACTTGACTTTGCTGAGGCAACATGAGAGGGTTTGAGGTCCCCGTTGCAACTCAAGAGGAACCCCAAATTTCCAGCTGCGACTGGAGAAACCCCAGAGGATTCTACAGTCAACGTGAGATTTTGCCCCTTCCCACTGCATCATCTCGAGAGAAATCCCACTTCCCTCTTGAGCCTCAAAAGGGTACTTGACACCCTTTAGGCAACACAAGAAGTTCCCCGACATATCCGTCTCCACTCGAGAGGAACACCAAGCTTCCCACCACAATTCATGAAGAGCCCCGGGTTCATATCCTCATCTCGAGATGAGGGTCCATTCCCCTGCTTCGTCTGCAAAGGAATCCCGAGGTTCCCGTCGCACCTCAGGAGGAGACCGGACTGACACTGAAACTCAAGAGGAACTCCAGGGGTCGTGCCACTGTAGGAAAAGACCCTGATGTCCCCGTCCACTCACGCTAAGGCCTCATTCCCCTACAACGATGCGAATGTCACCCCGAAGATCAACTCACGACACTAAGGGAGGACTGAGGGCCCTGTGGCGCCTCTAGAAACAGCCCCTGATCCCTACCTCAACACGACAGGATGCCTGACACCCCTTTTCCACCTCGAGCAGGAAGCGGAGTTCCATGCCCCAGCACTAGAGGACGTCTGCCTCCCCAGTGGAATCTCCATAGGGACCCAGAATTCCCTGTCAGAGCTGGAGAGGAACACTGAGTTTCCCGCCTCAACTCGAGATGAGGCCCTAGTCGCCTGCACCAACTTGAGAGGAATCTCCAGAGGCCAATCACAACTCAAAAGGATTCCTGACTTCCCAGAGACAACATGAGAGCCTCCCTCAGGTCCCCATGGCAACTTGAGGAAACCCACACTTTCTGACGCAATTCGAGAAACACCTTGAGATTCCCCCTTCCACGCGAATTGATGCCTGATTTCCCTGCCGTGACTCCAGATCACTCCCACGCTCGCCCTCGCAACTTGAATGGAGACTTGACTTCCCTGAGGCAACACGACAGGCTGCCTTAGTTCCCAGTGGTACCTGGAGAGGTTACCCAAGCCTCCCGCCGTAACTCGAGAAAAAGCACGAGATTCCCCCGTCAACGCGAAATGAGGCCCTTTTTTCCTGCAGCGCCTCGAAAGCAATCCCGAGTTCCCTCTCAAAACTCGAGAGGAGGCTTGACTCCTTTCATGCAACCCAAGGGGGCCCAGAGATCCCCGTCACAACTCAAAATGAAAGTCAATTTTCCGCCACAACTCGAGAAGAGCCCCGTGTGTCCCACCTCATCTGGAGATGAGGGCCCATTCCCTGCTTCAACTCAAGAGGAATCCCAACTTCCCTTCACACCACAAGAGGAAGCCTGTGTCACCAATTGAATCTCGAGTGTATCTGGTGGATCCTGTTGCAAGGAAAAAGGATGCTGAGCTCCCACTCAGTTCCAGATAAGTTTTAATTCCCCTCCATCGGCTCCAATGGAACACCGAGTATCCTCTCACAACAGGATTGGGAAGCCTGTCGGCCCTGCCTATCCTCTTGAAAAAGCCCAAATTCCCCACCTGAACTCAACCGGAAGCCTGACACCCCTTTGACAACTCGAGAGGAATGCAGAGTTCCATGCCTCAAAACCAGATGAGGCCTGACTCCCTAGTTGAACCTTGATAGGAAGCCCTAGATCCCTGTCGCCGTGGGAGAAAAACACTGAGTTTCCCTACTGAACTCTACACACGGCCCTATTCGCGGGCAGCAACTCGAGAGAAATCCCGACATGCCACTCGCTACTTGAATAGAGACCTGACTTCGCTGAGGCAACACGAGCAGGTCCCTGAGGTTCCCATCACAACTCGAGAGAAACCCAAGCTTTGCACAGCATCTCGAGGAAAACCACGAGATTCTCCTCTCAACACGAGATAAGGCCCTTTTCCAGAGCAGTGTCTCGAGAGAAATCCCACGTTTCCTCTTGAAACATGAAATGGTACTTGAAAACCCTTGATGCAACTCAGGAAGGTCCCCGAGATACTAGTCCCCACTCTAGAGGAACACCGAGTTTCATGCCACAACTCAAGAAGAGCCCCATTTCCCTCCTCCTCAACTCGACATGTGGGTCGATGCCCCTGCTTCGTCGGAAAAGGAATCCCGACGTTGCCATTGCCTCACAAGAGGAGGCCGGTCTCACCTTGAAACTCAAGCGCATCCCTGGGAGTCATGCCTCAATTCAAAAAGACCCCGATTTCCCCAGCCACTCCAGGTAAGCCTGATTCCCCTGCACTGACTCGACTGGAACCCTGAGGATCGACTCAAAACACGAAGAGAGGTGTGACAGCCCCGTGGCACCTTGAGAAAAAGCCCTAGACTCCTAGGGCCAATCGACAGGAAGCCTGACACTTTTCAAACCTCAAGAGGGAAGCAGAGTTCCATGTCTCCACAGGATACAAGGCCTGACTCCCCTGTTGAGACTCCATATGAACCCAGAGATCCATGTCAGAACTGGAGAGGAACCCTAAGGTTCCGGCATCAACTCGAGATGAGGCCGAATGCCCCTGCACAGACTGGAGAGGAATCCTGAGAGGCCCTTGCTAATCGAATGGAGACTTGACTTTGCTGAGGCAACATGAGTGGGTTTGAGGTCCCGGTCGCAACTCGAGAGGAACCCCAAATTTCCTGCCACGACTGGAGAAACCCCAGGAGATTCTCCGCTCAACCTGAGATGTGGCCCCTTTCCACTGCAGCATCTCAAGAGAAATCCCACCTTCCCTCGTGAGCCTCGAAAGGGTACTTGGCACCTTTTAGTCAACTCAAGAAGTTCCCCGACAAACCCGTCTCCACTGGAGAGAAACACGGAGCTTCCCGCCACAACTCAAGAAGAGCCCCAGTTTCCCCTCCTCATCTCGAGATGAGGGTCCATTTCCCTGCTTCGTCTGCAAAGGAATCCTGACATTGCCGTTGCACCTTAGGAGGACGCCTGTCTCACCTTGAAACTCGAGAGGAACTCCAGGGGTCGTGCCACCGATTGAAAAGACCCCGATGTCCTCGTCCACTCAAGATATGGCCTCATTCACCTGCAAAGACGCGAATGTCACCCCAAGTATCAACTCACGACATGAAGGGAGGACTGAGAGCCCCGTGGCGCTTCTAGAATTAGCCTATGATCCCTACCTCAACTTGACAGGAGGCCTCACACCCCTTTTCCACTTTGAGTGGGAAGAGGAGTTCCATGCACCAACACGAGACGACATATGACTGCTCAGTGGAATCTCCATAGGGACCCTGAGATCCTTGTCAGAACTGGAGAGGAACCCTGAGTTTCCCGCCTCATCTCGAGATGAGGCCCTAGTCACCTGCACCAAATCGAGAGGAATCCCCAGAGGCCCCTCACAACTTGAAAGGATTCCTGACTTCCCGGAGACAACATGAGAGGCTCTCTCAGGTCCCCGTGGCAACTCGAGGGAATCCACACTTCCTGCCGCAACTCAGAAACACCTTGAGATTCCCACTTCCATGTGAATTGAGGCCTGATTCCCCTGCCGTGACTCCAAAGCACCCCCATGCTCGCCCTTGCAACTCGAATGGAGGCTTGACTTCCCAGAGGCAACACTAGAGGCTGCCTGAGTTCCCCGTGGTACCTGGAGAGGAATCCCAAGCCTCCCGCCACAACTCAAGACAAACCACGAGATTCCCCAGTTAACGCAAGATGAGGCCCTTTTCTCCTGCAGCACCTCGAGAGCAATCCCGAGTTCCCTCTCAAAACTCGAGAGGAGGCTTGACTCCCTTCATGCAACTCAAGGGGGCCCAGAGATCCTCGTCACAACTCGAGATGAAAGCCGAGTTTCCTGCCACAACTCGAGAAGAGCCCCGTGTGACCCACCTCATCTGGAGATGAGAGCCCATTCCCTGCTTCAACTCAAGAAGAATCCCAGCTTCCCCTCGCACCACAAGAGGAGGTCTGTGTCATCAACTGAGTCTCGAGTGGAACCCCACAGATCCTGCCACAAGGAAAAAGGACAGAGTTCCCCTTAGCTCCAGATAAGTCCTGATTCCCCCACACCGGCTCCAATGAAACACTGAGTATACTCTCACGACAGGGTTGGGAGGCCTGTCGGCCTTGCCTATCCTCTTGAAAAAGCCCAAATTCCCTGCCTGAACTCGATCGGAGGCCTCACAGCCCTTTGACAACTCGAGAGGAATGCCGAGTTCCATGTCTCAACACCAGACGAGGCCTGACTCCCTAGTTGAATCTTGATAGGAAGCCCAAGATTCGTGTCGCAGCCAGAGAGGAACACTGAGTTTCCCGACTGAACTCTAGACACGGGCCTATTCACAGGCAGCATCTCGAGAGGAATCCCGATGTGCCCCTCGAAACTCGAAAAGAGACCTGACTTCGCTGAGGCAACATGAGCGGGTCCCTGAGGTCCCCCTTGCGACTCGAGAGGAACCCCAGGCTTCCTGCCACAACTCGAGAAAAACCACGAGATTCTCCCCTCAATGCGAGATGAGGCCCTTTTCCAGAGCAGTGTCTCGAGAGAAACCCCACGTTCACTCTTGAAACGTGAAAGGGTATTTGACACCCTTGATGCAACTCAGGAAGGTCCCCAAGATACCCATCCCCACTCGAGAGGAACACCGAGTTTCATGTCACAACTCAAGAAGAGCCCTGTTTTCCCCCTCCACAACTTGAGATGAGGGTCGATTCCCCTGCTTCATTGGGAAAGGAATCCCGATGTTGCCGTTGCCCCTCAAGAGGAGGCTGGTCTAACCTTGAAACTCGAGTGCATCCCCAGGAGACATGCCTCAATTGGAAAAGACCCCGATTTCACCAGCCACTCCAGATAAGCCTTATTCCCCTGCACTGACTCGACTGGAACCCCAAGGACTGACTCAAAACATGAAGGGAGGTGTGACAGCCCCATGGCACCTCGAGAAAAAGCCCCAGATGCCTAGGTCCACTTGACAGGTCCATTCTTTGAAATCTCGAGAGGGAAGTGGAGTTCCATGTCTCCACACGAGATGAGGCCTGATCCCCTGTTGAAACTCCATTGGAACCCCGAGATCCATGTCAGAACTGGAGAGGAACCCTGAGGTTCCGGCCTCAACTCGAGATGAGGCCATATGCCCCTGCACCGACTGCAGAGGAATCCCGAGAGGTCCCTTGCAACTTGAATGGTGAGTTGACTTTCCTGAGGCAACACGAGCGGTTTTGAGGTCCCTGTCGCAACTCAAGAGCAACCCAAAGTTTCCTGCCGCGACTCGAGAAACCCCAGGAGATTTTGCCCCTCAACCCGAGATGAGGCCCCTTTCCACTGCAGCGTCTAGAGGGAAATTCAACCTTCCCTTTTGAGCCCCAAAAGGGTACTTGACAACCTTTAGGCAACTCAAGAAGTTCCCTGACATACCCGACTCCACTCGAGAGGAACACCCAGTTTCCCGCCACAACTCAAGAAGAGCCCAGGTTTCCCCTCCTCATTTTGAGATGAGGGTCCATTCCCCTGCTTTGTTTGCAAAGGAATCCCAATATTGCCATCGCACTTCAGGAGGAGGCTGGTCTCACCTTGAAACTGGAGAAGAACTCCAGGGGTCGTGCCACCATTCAAAAAGACCCCAATGTCCCCGTACACTCAAGATATGGCCTCATTCCCCTTCTACAGCACAAATGTCACCTCACGACATGAAGGGAGGACTGAGAGACCTGTGGTGCCTCTAAAAATAGCCCCTGATCCCTACCTCAACAAGACAGGAGGCCTGACACCCCTTTTCCTCCTCAAGCGGGAAGCGGAGTTCCATGCCCCAACACGAGACAATGTCTGCTTCCCCAGTGGAATCTCCATAGGACCCCTGAGATCCCTGTAAGAGCTGAGGAGGAACCCTTAGTATCACACCTCAACTTGAGATGAGGCCCTAGTCGCCTGCACCAACTGGAGAGGAATCCCCAGAGGCCCCTCACGACGTGAAAGGATTCCTGACTTCTCAGAGACAACATGAGAGGCTGCCTCAAGTCCTCATTGGACTTCGAGGGAGCGACATTTCCTGCCACAACTTAAGAAACACCTTGAGATTCCCCGTTCCATGCGAATTGAAGCCTGATACCCTGCCTTGACTCCAGATCACTCCTGCGCTTGCCCTCACAACTCGAATGGCAACTTGACTCCCTGAGAAAACATGAGAGGATGACTGAGTTCCCCATGGTACCTGGAGAGGAATCTCAAGCCTCCTGCCGCAACTCGAGAGAAACGACGAGATTCCCCCGTCATTGCCAGATGAGGACCTTCTTTTCCTGCAGGGCCTAAAGAGCAATCCTTAGTTCCCTCTCAAAGCTTCATAGGAGGCTTGACTCCCTTTAGGCCACTCAAAGGGCTCCAGGAGATACCCGTCACAACTGGAGAGGAGAGCAGAGTGCTTTGCTTCAACTCCTGCCACAACTCGAGAAAAACCACGAGATTTCCCAGTCATCGCCAGATGAGGCCCTTCTTTTCCTGCAGGACCTAAAGAGCAATCCCGAGTTCCCTCTCAAAGGCTTGACTCCCTTTAGGCCACTCAAAGGGCTCCAGGAGTACTGGTCGAAACTGGAGAGGAGAGCAGAGTGCTTAGCTTCAACTCGAGACAAGGCCTGACTCCCCAGGTGAACCTTGAATGCAACCCAGAGATCCCTGTCGCCACTGGAGAGGAACACAGAGTTTCTGGACCCAAGTCTAGATGAGGCCTATTTCCCCTGCAGTGACTTGCGTGGAATCCCGTGGTGCCTGTCACAACTCAAAATGAGACCTGACTTCCCTGAGGTAATATGAGCAGGACCCTGAGGTCCACGTCGCAACTTGATAGGAACCCCAAACTTCCCGCCAAGCCTCGAGGAAAACCAAGGGATTCTCCCCTAAACGCAAGATGAGGCCCTTTCCCACTGCAGCATCTCAAGAGAAGTCCCACCTTCCCTCTTGAAACTCGGAACGGTACTCAACACCCTTTATGAAACTCAAGAAGTTCCCCGACATACCCATCCCCACTCAAGCGGAACACCGATTTTCCTGGCACACCTCAATCTGAGCCCCTTTGCCCCTCCTCATCTCGAGATGAGGGTCGATTCCTCTGCTTTGTCTGGAAAGGAATCCCGAAGTTCCCGTCGCACCTCAAGAGGAGGCCAGTCTCACATTGAAACTCGACAAGAACCCTCATGGGTCGTGCCACAATGCCAAAGACACCGATTTCCCCATCCACTTGACATAAGGTTTATGCCCCTGCACCGATTCCAATGGAACCCCAAGTATCATGAATAAATATGAATAAACATTAAAACCATTTTCAGTGAAAAATATCCATATAAAAAAGGCCACGCGGATCCCATATTCACCATGTCTGCTTTAAATCCATCAAGTTTTCCCAAATCACTGAAAATGTCAGTAACACTCTTAAAAAGAAAAAAAAAAAAGTATGGGAAGAAAAGATATATTCATACAATTGAACAATTGCTGAAATGTAAGTGAGGCTGTGGATTACATTATACTGTACAAACCATATGATTTCCTGATTTTGGAGATTATGTGCAGGTTTTGCTGGAGCATGCACCCATTTTGGATAAAACACATAGAGTATTTCAGATGATGTGGCAAATGCGAGCACTTTTTCCATTGTTAGGTGTTTTCTGTACATTTTAAATTCCTGGAAAGTAAATTATGTCTCAAAACAAACAAGTCAATACCGTAAAAGAAAATCAGATTAGACAGGCATGAAACTTTCCTATAGAGGTCAAGACTTACCCAGACGAAGTTCAAGGGAAGCTGTGATTGATGCTCACTGCCCTTCAAGGAGTGCACATGGAATGAAGAAGTACTGTGGGAAGTCTATTAGTAACCACCATGCCTTGGGTCCTCTGGATGACCTATTGTAGGAGAAACAGATTTTACAAATAAAAGTTTCCCCATAACTTCACAAACAGTTGTTAGACTATATTCAGTAAAGTTGAATAATTTCCGATCAATTTACAATCATATAAAATACTACAACGTACAATCCCAGTCAATATACAAAAATCATTTGTGTTTCTACACACTAATAACAATCAGAAACAAAAATGAAGAAAATCCCACTTATTATTGCATCCAAAAGAATAAAACATCTAGCAACAAACTTAATCAAGGACATAAAAGACCAGTAGTCAGAAAGCTAGAAAGCACTGATGAAGAAACCAAAGAAAACACAAATAAACAGAAAACTATTCCAAGCTCATGCACTGGAACAATGAGGAATGACAATGTCCATTCCAACCAAAGCCATCAAGAAATACACTGACTGCAATCACAAAATAATATTCAATGGCCTTTTTCACAGAAATAGAAATATTCCTAATATTAGGCTGCTAATATTGAACAGAACCTTAAATGGCCAAGAAGACTCTGATAAAGAAGAACATAGCTGGAGGTGTCTTCCTCTCTGACTTCAAACTACATCACAAACTTGTAGTAACCACCACAGTGAGGAACTGGCAGGAACACAGACACATGGAAAGAATAGAGAGCCCAGGAATGAACCCACATGTACGTGGTCAGTTCATGAAAATCAAACCAGGAACAAGCGAAGAGGAAAGGACAGTCTTCTTAAGAAACAGTGACAGGAAAACTGGCCACCTACTCGGAAGGACATCAGTGTAGGTCATCCTCTAGATCATCTAACAGAAATCAAACAGAAAACCCGTCTTTTTGCATATGGAGCTCTTTCCCCCACTGAGTCCTGAGATGGACCTCTGGTCAGCGCTCAGCTGGACATAGGAAACATTTACTTCATCGTCATTTTTCCCTCTTGCAGCGCCACCCTGCTGGTGGGCACTGAGGCAACCCCGCTCCTCTCAGCTGGGACGCAGCCCCATTACCCAGGAGCCCAAGCCCTGAGGAAACAAAACTGCTGCCAGCTGGTCACCGAGCCCAGTCTGAAGGCAAAGCATCCTGCGCCCGTGGGTCAGAGGGGGTTTTGGCGCCCCCTGCGGGCCTCCAGAGAAGAGCGGGCAGCCCAGTGCTCAAGACCTCGGAGGGCTCATCCAGAAGCAGCTCTGCTGTGAGCACTCAGACTGGAAATCCAAACTGAAATGGAGCAAAATAGCTCCATGACCCTCCTCAAAACATGGCTAAGGAACAATCAGAGCCTGTATGGAATGCAGCCATAAAAAGGAACACATTTGAGTCAGTTCTAATTAAGGGGATGAACCTAGAGTGTATTAAACAGGCAAGTCAGTCAGAAAGAGAAAAACATGGAATTGAGAAGGATGGATCTGATTAATCTGTTCACATAGCAGCAACAAAGATGCAGACATAGAGAACAGACTTATGGACAAGGGTGGGGAACAAGAGGGAGAGGGTGAGATGAATGGAGAGAGCAGCGTGTATGCATGTACACCAACATTTGTAAATAGACAACCAGTGGGGGTTTGCTGTATGACTCAGGGAACTCAAACTGGGGCTCTGTAATAACCTAGCTAGAGAGGTGGGGATGGATGGGATGTGGGAGGGAGATTCAAGAGTGAGGGGACACATGTACACCTATGGTTAATTCATGAGGATGTATGACAAATCGAACCAATATTGTAAAGCAATGATCAATCAACTAAAAATAAATAACTGTCAAAAAAAGTGAAATGAACAGAAACACAAACTTTGCAACTAACACCGTAATTATATTTAAAAAACTATACAATTTTAGAGAACAACAAAAGATCTACATGACCTTTGGTCTAGTGATGAGTTATAACACACAACAAAAAATCCAACTTACCAAATTAGGAATAAAATTATTTAAAACATTGACTTTTACAATTTTATACATTTACTCTGTGAAGGACCTTATTCGAGAGAACCAAAAGAAAACTGTTAAATGAACCACTGACCACCCACCCTTGCCAGGCAACAGAGAAGAGAAAACACTTGCAGGAGTCATCTTACAACAGGAGGTCCTGGTAAGGAACAAGGGACTAACAAGCTACCACCAACCAGGATTCTGGAGAGGTCAAAAAGAGACGGGAGACTGCAGTCCAGAGGTCCTATCAACTTCCCAGGACCCTCCTCGCTGGAATCCATCTTGGCTGAGTGATGTGTGTGCCCCCAGGAAGGATCCTGGTTCAGAATGACTGGCAAGAGACAAACCAGAAACTAACCCAATGGCCATAAACCTTGAGAGGGTGAGCCACGTGGCAGAGCAGTTCTCTCCGTTTCCCTCACCCTCCTGCCTTCTGCCCCGACAGTCCTTCCCAATGAAGTCTCTCACTTGGACGGCACTCCTCTCCTCAGACAATTTGTTTCCAAGTGTCAGACAAGAATCCACTCTCAAGCCCTGGAAGGGATCCTCCTTCCTTCATCAAAACCACAATCCAGGAGAAAATATCATCCAAATGCTACCTTGTAGAGAAGGCAATGGCACCCCCTCCAGTATTCTGGCCTCAGAAATCCCAGGGACAGAGACGCTTGGTGGGCTACAGTCCAACAGCAGGGCATTTCTGAGGGGAGGAAACAGTCCCAGGGAAGCTGAGGTGCTTGCCAAAGCCCCCAGAGCTTTGGATGGCACAGCCAGAACTGTGGCTGAGGACTCCCAGTAGCCAGGCCTCTTGATCTTGGCCTCTCTCACCAGGTACATGTGTGGAAAACTAGAGTCAAAAATATGCCTGAGGGCTTCCCTGGTGGCTCCGTGGTAAAGAATCTGCTTGCCAGTGCTGGAGATGCAGGTGTGATCCCTGCTATGGGAAGATCCCACATGCTATGGAGCCCATGTGCCACAACTGCTGAGCCTGTTATCTAGATCCTGGAAGACACAATGCCGAGCTCACATACTGCAACCACTGAAGCCCGTGAGCCTGTGCCCCACAACAAGAGGAGCCACTGGAGTGAGAAGCCTGCACACCACTAGTTATGGCCCACACTCACCCGAACTAGGGAAAAGCCCACACACAAAGACCCAACACAGCCAAAAATAAATACAATTGTTTTCCTTAAAAATGCGTATCTGACAAAGAATCTGTACTCAAATTGTCCAAGAACACTAGAGCAAACAAGCCCATTCATAATTGGTAAAGATTGAAATAGACACCTGGCCACGGAGGGTATACTGATAGTAAACTATCCTACAGAAACATACTCAAGATACTGGTGGGATGCATGCACGGCCCCCTTTGGAAGACAGTCTGACAGTTTTTTCAGTAACCACATGGGACAAGCACTGAATTCTATACATGACAAGTGGTGGACGCCAGGTATCTTACCATTGGAATGGGAAGTTACGGAGAAACAAAAGGAAAGGTTCCAAGATCCATGGAGACATCATCACAAATTACCTTTAAATGAATATGTTCAAAGGTAAGCTGGAATACATGTATATATTTCTGAATATTGTCATCTGAGCATATTTAGCTCTTACATGTATGTTTTGCATATCATTCTCTAATGAAAGGGAATAGGAAATGTCCCTGGTGGTCTGGTGGTAAAGGATCTGCCTACCAATGCAGGGAACACGGCTTCAATCCCTGGTGCTAGAAGATTCCACATGCCCAGGGGCAACTAAGCCCCCATACAACTACTGAAGTACTTGCATGCTCCAGAGCCCAAGTTCTGCAGAGAAACTGCTGCAAGAAGAATCCATGGCACCGCCACTAGAGGGCAGCCTCTGCTCACTACAACTAGACACCTAGCAACGAAGACCCAGCATAGTCAAAAATAATTCAATGTTAAAAGAAATAAAAGGACAGAAGTTCTTTGAATTAATGACTGAGATTAGGGGTGAGGCAGTACATATATGAGACAGGATAATCTTAAAGTATGAGAAAGTAAAGACAATTATCAAGCTGTCCAAACTGATAAAAATGAATGATTACCCAGTTTTATCTGTATACACTAGCAAATAATAATCTGAAAAGGAATATAAAAAAAAACAAT
Organism: Bos indicus x Bos taurus; assembly: GCF_003369695.1. NCBI lineage: Eukaryota > Metazoa > Chordata > Mammalia > Artiodactyla > Bovidae > Bos > Bos indicus x Bos taurus. The sequence goes on from NW_020867904.1 coordinate 28,490, forward strand.
TCCCTTTTAATAATGTCAACATTAATAAAATACTTTGCCATGGATGTAACGAGGATGACAAGACTGGCACACTGGAAATTATACACGATTGCTGAAAAAATATCCTGAATATATGTACAGATATCCCATAGTGATGGAAAGACTTAAAATGGCAATACCATGGAATGCATCTTCAATCTGAAATGAAGATCCAATATGACTTGATCACTCAGAGCTTTTGTCTCATAAGGTTTTATTAAAGTATAAAAGAGACAGAGAAAGCTGCTGATATAGACTTCAGATGTGCGCAGTAAGAATACCCCCTGCTGGTCTTTAGACAGATATTATACAGCCACTGCTAAGTCACCTGAGTCATGTCTGACTCTGTGAGACCCCATAGATGGCAGCCCACTAGGCTTCCCATTCCTGGGATTTTCCAGGCAAGAACACTGGACTGGGTTGCCATTTCCTTCTCCAATGCATGAAAGTGAAAAGTGAAAGTGAAGTCGCTCAGTCGTGTCCGACTCTAGTGACCTCATGGACTGCAGCCTATCAGGCTCCTCTGTCCATGGGATTTTCTAGGCAAAAGTACTGGAGTGGGTGCCATTGCCTTCTCCAATACAGCCACTAGCAGTCTGCTAAGGAAAGAAAGGCAATGTCTCAGAGAATGGCACCAGGCCTGTCACCCACAACATGCATTGAGATAACATTGGCAGCAGGTGAGTCATCCTGGGCCATAAAATGATTGACATGAATCTTGAAGAAAGGCAGATTTCCAGGCAAATATATCATTTCATTAACATAGATTAGGAGAACAAGGTATGAGTAAGACATACTGGTTTGTCAAGTCAGTTCTGAGCCTTTAGGGGGAACCGACCTGAAGACAGAGTCTAGCGGAAATACGTAGTATATTAACATAGCTTAAGACAAGCAGTTCCTTACGAAAAAATGCATTGCTTAGCTCAAGTTTTGAGAAAAGTTAAGTTCAGGTGGAGCCATGAATCATCACGGCAACACAGAATTTTCAGAGAAACATCTTTTTAAATTTGTATGGGGAAAAAAAAAATAAATTTGTATGGAGAAGGGGAAAAAATGTAACACTAGAGAGATAGAAAAAATCATCTGACACTTACAGCCTATTCCCTCTGTCTGGAGACCCCCAGCCTTCCTGCCTATTACCCTCTCAGGGTCTTTAGGAAGCAATACACAAGCTGAAAATAACATACACGTGGAATGACAAGGGACTCCAAAGAGCCAGAAACCATCATGTGAGTCTGCAGTGCTAAGGTCCTCTGGTATGCTGTGCTAAGTCACTTCAGTCACGTCTAACTGTCAGAGCCCACCAGGCTCCTCTGTCCATGGGAATTTTCTAGGCAAGAATACTGGAGTGGGTTGCCCTGCCCTCCTCCAGGGGATCTTCCCAACCCATGGATCGGATTCCTGCATTGGCAGGGAGGTTCTTTACCACTAGCACCACCTGGGGCAAAAGTGCCTAAAAGGAGATCAGGGAAATCCAGTTAGGAGAAGGGACTCAGAGGAAAGGAAGTGAGGGAAGGAGACTCTTAGTCACACTCAGAGAAGCCTGGTAGGTAGTTCTGCAGGTGGAAGAGGGGAGGAAGCAGGCTGGAGCTGTGTAAAAGATGAAAGAGGGAACTAAAGCAGGGGCCCCCAACCTCAAGGATCTAATGCCTGATGATCTGAGGTGGGACTGATGAAATCATACTAGAAATAGGTGTTCGGTCACTCAGCGGTGTCCAGCCCTTTGTAGCCCACCAGGCTCCTCAGTCCATTGAATTCTTCAGGCAAGAATACTGGAGTGGGCTGTCATTTCCTTCAGGAGATCTTCCCCACCCAGGGACTGAACCCGGGTCTCCCACACTGCGGGCAGACTCTTTACCAACAGAACCACCAGGGAACAAAAGTCTAAATAGAGTGCACAGTAAATGGACTGCACTTGAAACATCCCAAAACCTTCCCCCACCCCTGTCTGTCAAAAAATTGTCTTCCAAAAAAACTCCCGAGGTCAAGGAAGGAACTTCAAGTGTACTCAACTGTCCCAGGTTGCTGGCTTAGGGAGATGCTGAAGCAGGGGTGTTCCAAGAGGTAGAACCTCCCTTGCGTGGAGTCCTTAACAGACCTCCGATAGCCTTGGTGATGAAGGGAGAGATTTGTTTCATTTTTTTTTTTTAATATCCTAGTGGGATAAACTTAAAACTTAGAAATTCTCTTCATCTTCCTAATAAAATGTTTTATTTCTTTACTGCTATGTGAAGTACCAACTGTGACAATCACTGTTCTAATATACCTCATAGTATTGCTGACAATATGGGTATAATTATGTGAAATTGAAGTTATTCAATAAAAATGATGAAGCATCTGCCCTGTGCCCAGCACTTTCCAAGGGTTGGGGAGTACAATGAAAATACTCCATAAGATGCACAGCTGGTAGGCACATTCTTTAAAAAAGCCTTTTACATTTCCACCAATAGTTTATTCTCAATGTCAACACTTGCCAATTAATGACCATGCTGGGTGGGAAGCTCATTAAAAACCCAGGAGCCAGGGTTCCTGGAAGGATATCTCATTCTCCCTTGGACAGTCCTCCACCCTCTCTGGCTCTCAGTTTCCTCATCTGCAAAATCATGGACAACTGACTATAATTCATCCCTGGAACCCATTGAGGGGGAGGGGGAAATATTACTCCAAGGCCTGGATGAGAGACCAGATTGAAAGAAAATATGTCATTGCTGGTTTTTAGTCAAACAGATACAATGAAGGAAGGAGCTCCTGGCCCTGCGGGATTTGCCTAGGGGTCTAGTCTGGGAAATTCTTACACATCAGGAGATGGATCCAAGCCAGATTTCCACCAACAAGAACATCCATACAAAGGACAAGCCTGCATAGCTCTGTGCCCATCAGCCACAGGAAGAGACTGCCTCCAGACAGTCAGCAGTATTTACAAGTGACCTCCTAAGGCCTTCACCAAACTACAGGGACACTTCTTGGTTTTCTGTTTCCCTCACTTTTCTGACTCTTTTCTTAAAAAAACACACATTTCTTTATAGAATGCCACAGTGGAAGGAAAATAGGCCTTCAATTTTAGACCTCAATTGCAAAGAATTTGGAGCTTTTTTTTTTTTCTTTTAATTAAAGCACCACATAATTTAAAAATTTTACACATTCTAATTATTCAGTTCCCAAACCCAAACTTATTGCACAGGGTCCCCATGGAAAGGCCCCCTCTCAGCAGGACAGCCACAGATTCCACCATGAAATGGCAGCAAGGTGCCCTCCTACCTTCTTTTTCTGCCTGGGTGGCCACCAGATGTTTAAATCCATCCACCCTACTATATTTCTAGGGTGCAATTGGTGGCCCCTTCCCTTTCCCATTCCAGCAGGTGGTCAAGGGCCCACTGGGCTGCAAAGCGGCAGAAGCAGGGCTGGGCCAGCCAGCCAGAGTAAGGTTATGAAGTCCCCGCAGGTGAAATCACCAGGAAGGATAAATCCCTTGGACTTCCAGCAGGCACTAAGCTGCTTTAGAAAATCCACAGGGGTCTGAGCTTTATGCGAAGGGGTAAAGCGGTAAGTAAAGGCCTTGACTCCAAAGGCGAGGCCTTTCCGCGACCACCAGGTTAGGGGGCTCCGAGACTGTGCCAACAGAGAGGGCAGAATACGTAGTTCCCTGCTCCACCGAATCTCAGTTCCCTTACCTGTGGTCCGCACCCCTCCACTCTGCTCACTGGATGCCGATCCCTGGGGACCCAGGAGTGCACGAAATGGGCCTTCCCAGCCGCAATGGCTACCCCTGAGAGCACAACTGTGACCCCCTGCCCCGGATGCGCTCCCAGTGCCCCCCACCCCCACCCCAACACGCACTCCTGGTGCACCTCGCCCCCATGCCCACTTCCAGGAGAGGCACGCGGGCCTCGCTACTGCTCCAGGTGAAATACAAGGACAAGCAAATCCACCCCACAGAGACAATCCAAGCTTTTTATCAGCTGATCTGTCTATGATCAGGGATAAAACTATGACTACAGAAAGGAAAGATGACCCGACCTAGGACCGCCATGATATTCTATAGAACCAGACAAAATTGGTTACAAGGAAACTTCTTTTTACTTGGAAACCGTAAAGTTGGTTCTTTTGCATATGCAATGAAAAACAATTAGCTTGTTACAAAGGCCTGCCTAGGGCAACGCTTGAAGTTAATCCTTGCCACAGAATTCAACAACTTCCCTAGTGTCTGCCTACAATGTGGGAGACCTGGGTCCAATCCCTGGGTCGGGAAGATCTCCTGGAGAAGGGAATGGCAACCCACTCCAGTATTCTTTCCACCACCCGCCTCCCCCCACCCTCACCCCCTAAAAAAAAGCAGCTCAAAGATATTTTTTAAATCTCAGGTGGAAACTAGAAGATCCCTTGTCTGTCTGTCTGGATTTATGTATGTCTCAGTGTGAGTCTTCTGTTTTTTGATAATATTGCTCAAGTTCTGAGTTCTTATTTAAATGGTCTCAAGAAAGGAAGCTCTTACAAATCAAACAGTTGGAAATATAAGAAAGCATTGACCTAAATGAATTCAGATTCACGTGAACTGGGAAATAGTCAATATTAAATATCTAGTATTTTTTTTTAACTACTCTACTATAGACATATCTAAAAGTCATTAACATTAAGCACAAAATTTTCCTAGTGCCTAGGTTTAGTATAAGTAAAACTGCTATATTGTATCTGTCACAAGCTTGTCATAAGAAAGTACCTCTTAAACAATAACAACAACAAAAAAAAACTAAAAAAAATGTAAATATAATATGAGCTTTTAGATAAAATATAAACTAATTATACTCTAAAATTTATATTTTTATAAATATATTATTATTATATTCTAAAATTTTTTCTCAACATTGAAACTCTGGCATCTAACACAGCAGCTGCCTCATGGCAGTCACTCAACAGTCACTGCTAAAGACTGGACTCCAACAATTTCACAAAATGAGGTGTGTATTGATATAATGTCATACATGTCCACACTCCATGTAATATCCATGGACTGGAAACAGTGTAATTACCTATCAACAGGGAACTGATTAAATACACAGTAAGGCATTAATACAATGGAATATGACACAGCTGTTTAAACCAACATACATGTCTAGATATAGAAACTTTACATGTCTACTTACATGTACCCACTTGTGAAAAAAGCAGGGCACAACCACAGTGCACATTGCAGTGCCACTGGTACCAAAAGTGAGTGGTTAGTCACACAGTCATGTCGACTCTTTGTGACCCATGGACTGAAGCCCATCAGGCTCCTCTGTCCAGGGATTCTCCAGGCAGGAATATAGGAGTGGGCTGCCATGCCCTTAAAGAAGACAGTGAATCTTGACTGAAGTGTTTGTTGGGCAAGAATACTCATTGGAAGCTTACAAGAAACTATTAACAGTGTTACTTGGAGGGTAGGTGGGAAACTGGGTGGATGGGTGTCAGAGGTGGGAGAAAAAACTCTACTGACTACCATTTTATACTTTCAGATTTGGGAACCCACATGAACATGGTTTATAACTCAGTATATGAATTTTTAAGTGCTCTGTGACCAGAACACAGTAAATTCTGTTGAATGAATTACAACACACATGAGAGCTTCCCCATCATTTATTCCCCTCTCCACCACCTACCCTGTCACCATTGCTCCCACTGCCACTGCCCTGGGAAGACACAGGAAGCTTTTTAAAAGTTTCATCATCTTTAAGTTTTAAAGCCATACTTTCTAACTATCCATTTATAGTCATAAACCCGTCCATCACTCTTTACAACTGACAAAGTGCTTTTAATCCTATGATCTAATTGGGTCCTTAGGACAACCTGAGACAGTTTATATGTTTTGAAAGTGAAAGTCGCTCAGTGGTGTCCGACTCTTTGTGACACCATGGACTATAGAGTTCATGGAATTCTCCAGGCCAGGATACTGGAGAGGATAGCCTTTCCCTTCTCCAGGGGATTTGCCAACCCAAGGATAGAACCCAGGTCTACTGCACTGCAGAGGGATTCTTTACTAGTTGAGCCACAAGGGAAGCCCAAGAATACTGGAGTGGGTAGCCTATCCCTTCTCCAGCAGATCTTCCTGACCCAGGAATCAAACTGGGGTCTCCTACATTGCAGGCAGATTTTTTACCAACTGAGCTATCAGGGAAGGATAAAACTGAAGTTTTGGGAAATTAAAGGTTCTGCCTGAGGTCATGCCTCTGAAAATGACACAGCCAATCCTGATTGCCTGATGAGGATGGCACCTCCCTCACCATCCTTCCCAACTCTGAAAAGGGGGAAAAGAAAGATGACAGGAGGTCTTCCACAGATTTTATGTCAGTCCCATGACACTCTAGGTCAGATTGATGTATGTGTGGGTCAGTCTGAGTCGCGGTCCCGGGGGACAGGACTTGCTGAGAGAGGAAAACAGCCAACTTTTGTTTTGATTGTTACACTCACCCAGCAGGGAAGGAAAAAGAAAGGAAAATGTTCTTGGCTGGCATGGAGAGAACCCTGCCAGAAAATGAGATGGATGCTCTAACTTGCCAAAGACATCCCCGGAGGCCCCATTAACACCATGATACTGAACCAGAGAGATGCTGAACAGTTAGGAGTGCTGCTGATTCCCTGGAAACTTTTGAAAGCAAGCTTATGTTTCACTGACTGAAGCAAGGGGTGGGGGTGGGGGTGAGGGGAGGGGGGAGTGGTGGGATGTCTAAGGATGGAATTAGAGAATGGGAGGATTTGGCTGCTGAGGACGGAGTTGCAGGCTGTCCTGGGTATGTATCACAAAAAGTTTCCCTACATCAGCTTTTCCTCTGGTTCAATTCTTAACCTCCAGACTGACCCTAGAGTCCCAGATTCATGCGATACTGCAAGAGAATGAGAAGGAGGAGATGCACCCTTCACGACCACGATCTAAACACACTGTTGAGATGACTGGGGACTTAGAGAAGAGCAGCAGCAACAGTGGAAATGATGAGAATTCATCAGTGTGCCCCCTGAATTCATCGTCATCTAAGATACGGCATGTGATATAGGGAAATTGTGTAATGTGCACCATCCAAGGCCATTCATAATGGTCTCAGAACAAATGAAGGATTCACATGTTCCCATTAGCAAGAGTCTAACTGGAATAAAAAGGTGACCCAAACAAGCTCCTCTGACCCCATCTAAGATGGAAGACCCATCACCTTAGGAAAAACAGACTGTTTGTGTGTTGTAACATGATTTATTTACCCTGCATAGGAGAGAAAGCAGGATACTCATCTTCACACAGAAAAAGCAGAGAGGACTTCCCTGGTGGCAAAGTGGATAGGAATCCATCTGCCAGAGCAGGGACATTGCTTCAATCCCTGGTCCAGGAAGATTCCACAAGCTGCAGATCAACTAGGCCCATGTGCCAAAACTAGTGAGCCCACAACCCACAACTACTGAAGCCCATGTGCTCAGAGCCTGTGCTCTGTGATGACGGAAGCTACTGCAATAAGAAGCCTGTGCACTGCAACAAAGAGCAGCTCTTGCTTGCCATAACTAGAGAAAAGCCCTCATGGCAACAAAGATCCAGTGCAACTGAACGTAAGTTTTTGTTTGTTTGTTTTGTTTTAAGCAGATAATTTTAAATTTTAGTTTAGTTTAGTTTTTTTTTTTTTTCAAGAAAGGAACAAGTAACTGTCCATAACTCTTCATCTAATTCTGACACCTTCAATTCACAACAATTTTAATCACTGCAGAGAAAGTAAAAATTTCTCAAGGAATATCATAAAATATAAATGCAGGCACCTTACTTTTATTTTAAACCTAAATTCTCAAATGAACTAGCTAATTTAACTCAGCTCTGATGTGGTATCTTTCAAAGTGGGCAGAAGAAGGAGCCAAGATGTGATACATACAAAGTCCATCAACACCTCATTTTGGCTCTGCAACAGTTCAGCAACCTGGAACAATTAATTCTCTTTCCCCAAAAGCTTCTGACTCAGTGCAAACACACATACCCACCCTCTGTTATCTAAGAGACCAGGATGATGAAAGGGAAAAGGAATTCTCCCCAAGATCAACATCTGACCACCCAAAATAGGACTGCCTTCACATTAAATCAATTTTCCACAGTTCCATTGTTCTATTTGTTTCAAATGATGGAAAATCTAATTGCAGTAAAATGTTAATAGCTTCATTGTGTGACCACAGGGCTAATCAGCTATATTTCTAAAGAGTTTGGGGCTCAGCTGTGAGGAATTTTTCGGATCAATATCTGATCTCTTGACATCAATGTACTATTACCAAGGATTTAGGACATGAAACAAAAATCCAACAAAATGGAGAACCACAGGACCAAGGCTAAAAAGATTTAATTTGAACATGCTATGGTCTGACCTAGGCTGGGGATCTCAGGCTTATACTTGGTGGGTCCAGTTCAATGTGGAGTGGGCGCTGGCACAGATTGAGTCGGGTAGGAAAAAAAAAAAAAAAAAAGAGTGGGGCAGGGGGAAAGAAAGGTGCTTAGATCCATGTGGGGAGTGAAATATATGACAAGCACTCAGAAAATTTTGGCAAATCTTGAAGAGGGGTCAGGGAGTTGAGAACTGTCAGTAGGGCAGGCTGAAGGAAGGAACCCTGGATAATGTATGGAAAGGAAGAATCAACACTTTTCCTCAGTCAGATGTACTTGCCCACGATGAGACCAGTTTCTGTGCAAAGAACATGAAGAAAGCCTCCAGGTGCCATGGAGCCCTGGGCAGGAGGTTTGGAAGAACAAGGCCACTCCCCTAGGCCCACCCACCAGACAAGGAAAGACAGCGCCCCCACCAAGGGCACCACAGATGGGGGAAAGAAGGAAACCACCTAATACATGCACATTGGTTCATTAACCCACATCAGAACTGTCTCCTGTGGTCTGTCACATGGTCCTATAAACACCTTGGTGGGAGACTGGGAGCAATGGGCCATGGTCTCCCTGCTCCCCTGGCTCAGTTGCAACAATGCCACTGCACAGAGAAAGCAATAGTCCTCGAAATATCCCCACAACTCAGGCATCTGCTTCACACTGAAAGATGCCTTTTCTATCTTCATGCCTAGAGTGATCCGGATCCTTCTGTTCCATGGGAACTAGATCCTGCCACTAAGGGTTTGCATGCTACAACTGAAGATCCTGCATGCTGCAAGGAAGACTGAAGATCCCACATGCCACAACTAAGACCCAGCAGGGCCAAGTAAAAACATACATAAGTATTTGAAATCAACAACAGAAGTAGTCAATAACAGCTCAGTGTATTGAATGCTTACTCTCAAACACCTCACTAAAGGCTTTACCTATTGACATTCCCTACATAATTAAATCATGTTGCATCTGCCCTGAGATACAGATGTTACAATGGCTTCCAATTTACAGAAGGGGAAACTGAGGCACAGCATGTCAACCTTCAGACCATCTTGTCCCCTCACTCTGGGACAAGAAGGTTCCTCACTCTGAGGAACCTCATGCCACACAGTACAGCCTGAGGACTCCAGAGTTATGAGCAGCGCTTGTCAACTTCTGGGAGGGCTGTGGAGAGGGTGAAAAAATACTTCTTGATCTGGACTTTGAAAGAGGACTCTTGACTCCCTTGCTCACAACATTCATATGAGTCATAGCTATCTTATTATTTTGCACAGGGTACAGCCAGTTCTTACCCTAGTGTCTTCTCGGACCTCCCAGTCACTGGAGAAAGATGCCAGCTGCTGCCCTTGTGAAGATTTTGAAAACTGGAAAAGGCTAGAAACATCCTTGTGTTCTCTTGAGTGTCTGGAAAGATGGTATTGGAAATTGACTCCATGAGGCAAGAGGTTATAGTTCTCATCCATCCTAATGGAAAAAAAGGAGGCAAGAGCTATAGACTGGACACCCATGGGTCTACCATCTTGAATCGAGAGTCAACAGAAGACTGTGACAGTGTTGCCAGTTATACAACGTCTTTTTTATTTTTTAAGTAGAGTTTAATTACAATATTGTGCTAATTTCTGCTGTAAAGTGACTCAGTTATACATATACATACATTTTTTTAATATCTTTTCCATTATGGTTTATCCCAGGAGATTGGATATGGTTCCCTGTGCTAAGGTAGGACCTTGTTGTTTATTCCAAATGTAACAGTTTGCATCTGCCAATCCCAAACACCCAGTCCATCCATCTCCCTCCCTCCATTGCCCTTGGCAACCACAAGTTTATTCTCTGTATCCATGAGTCTGTTTCTGTTTTGTAAATAGGTTCATTTGTGTCATATTTTACATTCCACATATAAGTGATATAATATGGTATTTATTCTTCTCTTTGTGACTTACTCTGCTTAGTATAATTATCTCTATTTCCATCCATGTTGCTGCAAATGGCATTCTTTCTTTCTTGTTATGGCTGAGTAATATTATATATACGTACCACATTTTCTTTAATAATTCAACTATCAAGGGACATTTAGGCTGTTTCCATATCTTGGCTGTTGGGAATAGTGCTGCTATGAACATGGGGGTGCATGTATATTCCTGAATTACAGTTTTGTCCGGGGATATGCCATGAGGGGGACTGCTGGGTCATATGGTGGACCTATGAATTTTCTGAGGATCCCCCATATTGTTTTCCATAGTAGCTACCCCAACTTACATTCCCCCCAACAGTGTAGGAGGGTTCCCTTTTCTCCACACTCTCTCCAACATTTGCTATTTGTTCTGATTTGATGATAGCCATTCTACCTGATAGGAGATGGTACCTGGCTGCAGCTTTTATTTGCATTTGTCTAAGAATTAGTAACACTGAGTATATTTTTATGTGTCTACTGGCCATCTGCATGTCTTCTTTGGAGAACTGTCTATTAAGGTTTTCTGCCCATTTTTTGATTGGTTTTTTTTATTGTTGTTGTTGAATTGTATGGTCTGTATATTTGAAATTAAGCCCTGGTCTATTGCATCAGTTGCAAATATTTTCTCCCATTTTTTAGGTTGTCTTTTTTTTTTTTTTTTAATGGTTTTCTTTGCTGTGCAGAAGCTTGTAAGTTTGATCAGGTCCCCTTTGTTCATATTTGGTTTTTCTCTACCTTTTGGGAGACTGACCTAAGAAAAAAAGGTCCAATTTATGTCAGAGAACATTTTGCCCATGTTCTCTTCTAAGAGTTTTATGGCATCATGTCTTATGTTTAAGTCTTTAAACCATTGTGAGATATTTTTTGTGCAGTGTGAGAGCATATTCTATCTTCACTGATTTACATGGAACTTCCAATTATACATCTACACGGCTCAGATTAGAGGAGTCACTCTCTCTAATTGTTTCTCTACCTCACACTGCATGTATCTATTCTTAAGTTTTTCAAAACATGTGAATTGGGGGATGGGTGCGGGTGAACATTTGTGTATCTCCCAAGCCATCTTCCTTCTCCTAGTGGAGTGCTCCTTGTTTCCTGGGCAAAGGAAAGCCAATTGGAATGACCCAAGATTCAAGTCCTATCACTGCTACTTATCTCTTGTTTGACACACAATGGATTTCTTAAATTCTCTAAGCTTAAATGTACAATCTAAAAACGAGGATGAAAACAGCATCCTTCTTTGTTTAATGGTGGTGTAAAGAGTGCATTTTTTAAAAGTGAGTAAAGTATTTGGCAAAGAGTAAGCACAGTATAAAACTTAACATTTGTACAGAACCCTGCATAAAGTACCTGTTGGCAAGATAGAGAAGTCAAGAGAAGGAAAATGAGAGATGGAAACGGCACTCCAGCCCAAAGTAGGCATTTGGGAGCTCACCAGGGAGTCGCCACTGACACTTTCTCCTGTGACACTGATCAGAATCTGTTCTTCTTTCTGAGGAGCCCAGAATAACAGAGGAATGATTTGTATGTGGTTGTTACACACATCAGGGCAACACCAGCCCTGTGAAATAGAAATCTTGTCAGACTACCATTTGACTCTGTATCTCTGCCCTAACGTTTTATAATATGTCAGAGAAAAAGAGGAAAGAGCTGGCTGACCACCAGAGAGCCAGTGGACAAAACTGTATTTCATTATAAAATCGGAAAAGAAAATAATGTCTTCTTAATTACTGTGGCTTTTTTTACTTTGGAAAATAAAGTTTTCTTGATGAATAGTTTTAGAGCTGGTTTCCCTAAATAAAGACATGTAAAAATCTAAGTTTCTCCATATCAAGAGGGTACTACCTCATTCCTTGCCAGTTATATTTAGAAACTGAACTTCTCCAGTATTTTTTTAATTCAACTTAATCTGGCTAAACCACCCAAGCAAACAAAAAGCACGCCATGTATTCTAAACTTAGATATTCTGGCTTTAATATGGAAAAACAGGTGTTACCGTGAGCTTATGAACGCCCCTCTGTGGAACCTGTCTTCTTTCTCAGTGATGTGAAATCTCAAGAGCTCAGAGTTAGTCTGTAGACCAAGGTCATGGCCATTCCAACTATCCTTAATGCTATGCCACATACTGGGAAGATGGGACTTATTGTCCAATCACTATCCATTAGATTCCATTTTGAGGTTCCTCCCAGTTCCTCTGTATCAGCCTCCTCCTCGAGCTGGAGAGAACCAATGCATTAGGGTTCCACTTGCTGTTTTGTATTGTAAATTTCAGTTGAGCCCATAACCTGAACCCTTATCTGCATGCATTTCGTCGTGACCACCTGACAAACTTTCATGGAACTTCACAAGATTCCAGGAGTTCCCAACAGACAAGGCCTGGTCTAATTCACCTCTCTGTTCTTCAAGCCCTGTGAGCACCTTCCCAATCCCTTAATGCCCCTGCCCCAGGCCCTTCCTCTATAAACTTTTGCTATTTGGAAGAGCCTGGCATTGAGGTCTGCTGGCAGCTGATATGAGTGAATTTGAGTGAAACAAGAGGACAGCTGGGCTGTCCACACCAGTCCCATCTTGGCATTTAAGCAGGTGTGCAGGATTGAGTAACTACACATCCTCATCTAACCTGCACCAGGGTTCTGCATCAGTTACTAGGATTTAATCTCAACCAACCTTGTTTGGCACATTATGAAGGGGAGGCTCTTGAGAGTTCTTAACAAGGTCAGTAACTTGCTCAAATGACAGGAAGAATGGAGCCAGAATTCCAACAACCATCTGATTCCAAAGGTGTTTGGATTGGTTTGACCACTGTCCATCCCAAACAACTCCCCAGACATCCACTTTAAAATATAGCTTTCCTCCTCTATAAGGATTCCACCTCAATTCGGGTTCCATTTTCTTATTTCAAACTCCAGGAGATGCCATTGCCTGAACTCTTATCCACAGGAATCTCATCTGCACCACAGACCAACTTGCATGGAACTCAGCCAGAGAGGGCTCCTGTCCGATTGCCCTTCATACTCCTCAGAGCGCTGTGACCAGGGCCTTCTTCCCCTATTACTCCCCCGCATAAACCTCTGCTATTGAAAATGGGCTGTTTGTTGCTGGAAACCCACCTTGAGCTTTGGCCTGAAACACTCTTCCCTGGTCAAGCACGGGAGCCATCCCTGTTTTCCAACAGTGTTAGCCAGAGGCACCCAAGATCTCTGTAGACTCAACATGAGGAGCACCAAAGAGCAGAAAATGGGAAGGAGACCAGGGGCATCACTTAACATCGCCCAGACAGGATTCTGGAGGAGTTCCTGAGCCTGCTGGGGATAAAAGTACCTCTGCTGGCCATGCCAAGTGGCCGAAGGGATGGTATGGCGAGAGCTGCAGGCTCACTCTGAGGAAGGAAGAAATAGGAGTAATCCTGGACCACGGTGTGGGAGTGACTGGAGAAGTAGCCCAGGCCAGTGAGGTTGAGCCTGGAGCCCCGGGCACCTCGAGCATGCTGCCCCATGCCTGGTCGCCCAGCATCTCGATCTCAGCAGAGTAGAAGAGCCGGCGTCGCTGGCCTCATACTGCCAGGGCAGGTAGTTGTACAGGCCGTGTACCTCCTCGTGCAGCGCCAGCCACTTGGCGTGCACGATGATCTCGGCCAGCTCAGCTCGGCAGCCCTCGCTCAGGTTCTCCACTCGGAGGGCAGCTGGCAAGCCACGGGCGGCCTCGAGAGCGCCGGGAGCCGTAGCGGGCGCAGCACGCTGGCGGCTAGGGCGGGCGGCGGGAACCGCAGGGTGGGCTCTGTGCCCCAGACGCGCTACCGGGCGCATGGCCAGGGAAGGGGGGGGAGCCCCGCGGCGGGAGCGAGAGCGTTAGGGAACCCGAAGTGCCAGGCCCCACCAGCGGGAGGCGCAGCCCTAGGACCTCGGTTCCGCGCACCTCTGCGGAAGCTCAGCGTGCTGCTCCCCTCCCCGCCGGGATCCTCCTGCGGGGCCTCGCTTGGGAGGCTTTTAGAACAGTCTTATGGACTCTATGGGAGAGGGAGAGGGTGGGAAGATTTGG